>NW_022196901.1:3487327-3489781 GCF_008632895.1 Mastomys coucha
TTTTTGAAAATAAGGGGGTAGAAGCCACAATCCGGGCGGAAATAGCTAACAATATGTCTATCTCCAGTAGGTCATTGTGGCAGACAAGATTCCACAGGCACAGAAAGCAGGCTGAGATCAGACTAATCATGAAATTCAAATGCTGATTATTTATTTATGCTAAATGCTGATTTGGCTTCTGTTTGTCAAACACTGTTGCAGCTGTTCTAAGAGGAGATTTACAATGAGGAAACAACGGGAAACTTCAAGAGCCACGTTCTGTATTGGATAATGTGGGCAGATCATACAGGAGAATATTTTAGCCACCAGTCAGATAAAATATCTTATCCAGTCACTTTGGCTGTGCTAAGCTTAAACCCAGGAGGAAAGCAAAACTTCATCACCCCTGCCTTAGTCAGTAACCCCATAGCACTCCCAAATGCTTGGGAAGCAGAAAGATACAATTTCACTATTCTCTGTTTCTCCAAATTGTGTTTCCTACAGAAGCAAGACAAATGAAAGACACATTTCCTTAAGCACCTCATGCTGCTCAGAGCACCACTGTTTGTGAATTTTTAAGTGGAAATGGAAATTGCATTTATTTCCCTGATTTTTATTTGCAAGTTTCATGGCCTAAACCTGTATGGCTCCTGATCAAAAGTGACAGCTAGAAGTTGCAGCCAGTTTAAGAGTGACATACTGTGTTACACTCAGCACATTTCCAGCTTAAAGAATTAGAAAACACAAATATGCAAGCTGCAGAGGGAAGAAATCCATCTATCTTTATATTTTCTATAACTATGCAAAACAAAGGCAAACCTGCATCCCATGATGTCAATACATTTCAAAATAAGTAGACTAAGAGGGTTAAGGAGCCACTCTCCATCCTTTTACTCTTTCCTCAATACTCCGCTTTAAGTTTGCCAGTCTACCATGAAAATAAAATGAAGAGAAAGAACATGCATACAAGTTAAAAAGAATTAGAACAATTCTCATCAAAAGAATATCTGATTTGTGTTTTCATCTGTAAAAAGCAAATTGACTTTGAATTTAATTTCTTCACACAGATCTTCAGAGGCATCATTTAAGTTACTGGAAATCATATCAAATACTGCTGACCAGCTCATTTCACAGGCCAGTTTGATTACATTTGACTTCTAAATCTATATTCAGATATGTGATCTTCATTATATGTGAAAGAAAAGGAGATTCATTTTTCTCTGTTCTTTGTTGTACTTTAAATTGGGTTTTGGGGGGGGGATGTTATGTTTCTTTGTAAATAAAAGAGTGCAGAATGAAATCTCTTGTTCTTGCATTGGAACTTAAGAAAAATATGAATTGGTCCTATTCATTTAAGAAACATTTTTATAGAGATTCTTACACTTCCCTGCAACAATTTCCTGAGACAAAAACATTTGCATAAAGGTGGTGTTTGGGAAAGGTAATCCTAGAAAGATGAATTGATAGATGAGGAAAGTAAATGTCAGAACTAAAACTAACATGAGGCAGAGCAGCTGAGTTGGCCTTTATTGGGGGTAACTATGACTCTCCTTCAGTGATGTCACTGATCACTCATATATTTATGTAATCATATATATCACAATATTTTACATGCATGCACACATACACACATGCATACACTCACAGACACACACACACACACACACACACACACACACATCAGAAAATTTCATCTTGAAGTAAAAAGTTGACAATGTCCTGAAGATCCTGTATTTGATGCATCAGTAACACTGGAAGTGTTAACTATTGGACTTCCTAGGTGATTGATGCATAGTTTTATGTAGAAGAGTGTTAGAAACATATATACCAGAGATGTACGGTATGATGTGAGCATTATCAATCTCTGTAAGGCATCTTTACTTTCCAGGAGTCTTCTCTGCATAAGATGAGCTGTGGATGAGGATTGTACAATCCCATTTACTGTCCATATTAACATAATATAGAGGAACTCAGCAGTGTGGACCTGTGGCCTAAACCTGAACCTGAATATGCAAAGCAGCGTCTAGCTATGGGCCCTGTTTTAGACAAGTAGAGCTAAGTTCAATCATCAATGCAGCAGTGGGTGACCTGGCCCACATACTAAATTCAGAAGTGTGTTATATTTTCAAATAAAAGTTATTGTAATATAGCTATACTCAGTTTGAGCAGAATACCTCTAAAAGCATTGTCTCTATCTGTTTTTCTTCATATTTCTCCTTTTCTTCCTCTTTCCTTTTCCAGCACTTGCTATTAGTAGCACTGGATTAACTTGCCACGGACCTGGATTTCTCGCGGGGTCCCTGTTCCGCGGGACAGGGGATTCTGGCCAGGTGGGCACGGGATTCGGCTTTGACAAACAGACTACACACAGGTGGTGTAAAATCTGAATGTATTTGTTTTATGAGGTTTTTACAATCATTGCAAAAGAGAAATAAAAAATCTGGCAGCTCAACAGTTGAGGTACATCTGAGGCTA
>NW_022196901.1:3490527-3491914 GCF_008632895.1 Mastomys coucha
CAACAATGCGGAGGCAGGAGGCTGACTTTCCTTGAAGTTTTCGCCTCAAATACCGTCATCACGCAAGTATGCATGGCATTAACTGGCTGTTTTGTTTTTCATTACAAATCCTTAGCTTCACTTTCAAGCTAGCATTTATGTCCAGTTTTTATGTTTCATCCTTAACACTCATTTACAAACAATAACAACAATGAAAACAGACAAGCAAAAGAACACACAAAAAAACCTTCATGTCTTGCATCATTCTTGTCTTATTCATTTGGATAAATGGAAACTTTAACTAACTGAGCACATTATTCCTTTCATTACCTTTGTGTAAGACTGAATATTTCTGTAAGAAACAAATACAATAATATTAAATACAGTACCTTCAATATATAGTAGTTCAACAGTACATTAAAGGCTGGGTAGACAAGTCTGTTACATTCCCTAATAAATAAATAAATTAATAAATAATATTAATAATACCAATAATTTAATTTATTATTTATTATTAATGAATAGTAAATAATTATTAATTTATTATTATTTAATTTATTATAAATAATAAAAGTGTTTATTTATTTATTTATTTATTTTCTTTTTTTAACAATCAAAATTTCATTCCCCTCCTGGTCCATCCTTTCACTGTTCCACACCTCATACCTCCTCCCTGCATCCCTGTCTCCACGAGGATGTCCTCACCCACCAGACCTCTAAACTCCCTGGGGCCTCCAGTCTCTTGGGGGTTAGGTGCAATTTCTCCGACTGAACCCAGACCCGGCAATCCTCTGCTGTATATATGTTGGGGGCTGCATATCAGCTGATATATGCTGCATGGATAGTGGTCCATTGTCTGAGAAATCTTGGGGATCCAGGTTAATGGAGACTGCTGGTCCTCCTATAGGGTCACCTTCCTCCTTCTTCCAGCATTTCCCTAATTCAGCCACAGGGGTCAGCAGCTTCAGTCCATTGGTTGGGTACAAATATCTGCATCTGACTCTTTCAGCTGCTTGTTGAGTCTTTCAGGGGCAGTCATGATAGGTCCCTTGTTTTTGAGCATTCCATAGCCTCAGTAATAGTGTCAGGCCTTGGGACTTCCTGTCACGCCCACTCGTCTACTCCAGTCATATCCAAATTATTGGGGGTAAAAGCCTGATTAAGGATGAGAGGCATTATGGCCCAAAAGGGAGCTTGTGCCTCCTGGGTAATCAGACAGTCTCTGGCATCTCCTAACTCAGACATATTCCAGATTAGTCTTTCCAATCATCATCACGCCCTCTTATTTAGGCATAAAGGTACCCCAAGAAATGATTAATAAATGGCTAAGATTGGACATTGTTTCTTGGCCAGCACAACGTTTCCAACCTATCGTAGTTTAATACCAAGCTGTTCTTTTTTTTTTTTT
>NW_022196901.1:3495126-3518510 GCF_008632895.1 Mastomys coucha
GAATTTTATTGAGTATTTTTGCATCGATATTCATAAGGGAAATTGGTCTGAAGTTTTCTTTCTTTTTTGGGTCTTTGTGTGGTTTAGGTATAAGAGTAATTGTGGCCCTCAAGACTTTAGTCCTTTTCCCTCACCCAATACCCAATCATGTTCTCCTCTTCCCCCACCCCTGTCCCTTTTCTCTGTCAGATACCTCTCTCCCTCTCCCCTTGTGGTTGCTTTCTTCTCCCGCCCAAGTGGGACTGAGGCATTTTCACTTGGGCCCTTCAGCCTGTTGACCTTTTTGAGCTTTGTGGATTGTATTTTGGGTATTCTGGGGTTGTTTTTGTTTTGTTTGTTGTTGTTTTGTTTGTTTGGCTAATATCCACTTACTAATGAATCCATGTGATGCATGTCTTTTTGGGTCTTAGTTACCTCACTCAGGATGATATTTTCTAGTTCCATCCATTTACCTGCAAAACTCAGGATGTCCTCGTTCTTAATAGCTGAGTAGTATTCCATTGTGTAAATGAACCAACTGTAATGATTCTTCTGTTGTGGAATATCTGGGTTGTTTCTAGCTTCTGGCTATCACAAATAAGGCCTCTATGAACATAGTGGAACACGTGCACCCCTTTGGCATGGTGTGGCATCTTTTGGATATATTCTCTAAAGTATAACTGGGTCTTCAGGTAGATCTATTTCCAATTTTCTGAGGAACCTCCAGATTGATTTCCAGAGTGGTTGTACAAGTTTGCAATCCCACCAGCAATAATCTCAGTGACGTTTTGATTTGTATTTCTTTGATCACTAAGGACTTTGAACATTTCTTTAGGTGCTCCTCAGCCATTCAAGATTCTTCAGTTGTGAATTCTCTGTTTAGTTTTATACTCCTCATTTTTGATTGGTTTATTTGGTTTTTTGGTAATTAACTTCTTGAGTTCTATATATATTTTGGATATTAGCCCTCTATCAGATATGGGGTTAGTGAAGATTTTTTTCCCAATCTGTAAGTTGTTGATTTGTCTTAGTGAGCATGTCCTTTGCCTTACAGAAGCTTCCCAGTCTCATAAGGTGTCATTTATCAATTCTTGATTTTAGAGCATGAGCCATTGGAGTTCTGTTTAGGAAATTTCCCCCCTGTGCCAATAAGTTCAAGGCTCTTTCCCACTTTCTTTTTCATTTCTTTACCTACTCATATTTCTTCTCGTTTCAAAATTTTCATGTCCCCTAACTACACTAACTACACTAAGATATGACCTCAACTTTATTCATAAACAAAGACAGAAACAAACAAAAACAGTTTAATCTCATAGCAAGCAAACTTATGACCACTTCTACTGAAACTCACAATCCCTGATTTCTCCTCTTGATGCCATTAAGAGGTGTCTATGTTTTATGAAAGACCAGTTCTACAGTCTCTGTTACTCCTAGCCTTTCTTTCTTTTAATCCTTTTTACGGTCTCTTTTCTTCTTATACCAGCAATTTCTTCTGTTATGATAAATAGCCACATTTTACAGAAAACCCTCATATTTTAAATTTATATTTACAAAGATTTGTTTTTATTTTTAATCATGTGTGGGTTTTTTTTGGTGTGTGTGTGTGTGTGTGTGTGTGTGTATGAGTTTATGTGTAAGTTTGTACATGTGAGAGTAAGAGGCAAGGAGAGGTAATTGAATCTCTTGGAGTTGGAGTTACAGGCATTTCTAAATGTGTCCTGGATACCAAGAATCACATTTGGATCTTTCAGAAGAGCAGCAAGTACTCTTAACCATTGAGCCACCTTTGCAGCATGACCCTCTTCATTTTAATTTAAAACCCAGCCTTTCATGTAAAGTAACTCTCTAGCCCATGACCCTGTTTCCATCTTTTCACATGATAAATGCAACCTAGTGCTATCAGCTATTCTCATCTCCCATTCACTTTAAACATTCTCTTGGTCAAAATCTTGTCCTCTCTACTTTACTTACATTGCACTATTAAATTCACACTACTTTCCAAGTTTGTTAGAATTGTATAAATGTAAATGTTCGTTTATTTCCTCAGATGATAGAATGAGAAGAAAGTCATACCAAAGCTGTGCAAATACAGGGTTTGGGATCTGAACCTATACCATTTCTTGCTCTCTTCTAACAAGGTCTAGCATTGGTATCTTCTAGTCTCCACACAATCTAACCTTCCTAGATGATTGTTTCAAGCTGACTTCTCTAGGCTTCTGACTGAATTCTTCTCTTTGGCCTCACATTAACTTTGGCACTATGTTGTAATCTTCTGGTTCCTTCTCAATCTCTGGTGCTTTGTTTTTACCTGTGTCTAGCTTATTCTCTTTGCCACCTGTAAAACGGCCCTGGTAGAACTGCCATCTTTCTCTACCTTGATGTTCTTAAGTAGCCTGTATTTCCTATGCTGCTGTTGTAAGAGTTGGGTGTATCCTATCTCTGACTCATTCTGTCAAATATTTCTTTGATTCATCAAAGTACCTGGCACTCAACGTCTAATAGACATCCCTTTCAAATGTGGCTGTTTCCTTCTGCAAACAAACCTTTCCTTCATTTTATGGCTTAAAGATATGTACTATGGGTGTGTCTGTATTCCAGCCAGATCATAGTGTAATCTTGGGTGTGTCTGAATTCCAGTAGGATAATATAGACCTAGAAGGTCCTCAAATGTGATACCTTACCAGAGAAGACTTGATGCTGGATTAAAATTCTTCTACACACAAAGGATTTAGTCTCCCATTTCTTTCTTACATTATTATTTTACAAAATGCTACATTCTCCACATTTTTCTCAAGTTTTGGGATTCTTTCCTTTTATTTAATATTTGAAAAACAGAGTGACCAAGAACTCTGGGTTTGAAGTTCTTTTTATTGTTTCTCTGAAAGGTCTTTTATATCATGGCAGAAAACTGATTTGTTTGAATTAAAATGAAGTAGATGATGAGTTCAAAACATTTGTTCTCAAATCTAACTTTCCCCTGATCTTCCAAATTCATAATCCAATATGTCACCTAAATGACTAGTGGTCATCTTAAATTAAATGTATCTAAAGTAGAGTGTTTTGATTTCCACCACAGCATGACCCCCATCAGCCTTCTTCATCTCAGCCAACCATTATCCACTCACTCACATGCTAAAGTCAAAGAGCCTGTGTTCACTGCTCATGCCTCCCATATTTCCATTCAACATCATTCATCTATATCCCCCACAGCATTAAACTATATCACATCTACTAATATGCTACTACCTACTGATCAATTTATATGAATTATCATCATCATCAACTTAGTCTAAAATAGCCCCAATACTCATTTGTAACACCACAGAAACATTGAAAATAAATAAATGAACTTTATCAGGATAAAATTCCTTTATGTTCACATCCAAATTAAACTTCTAAAAGTTGATTAAATAACATCAACCTAGGCTAAAACCCTTTGTCTAGTTTTTGGAATACATAGGAAGTCAGGATGCTTGCTATGGTCTGTATACCATTTTGGTGGTGATCAGGCCTAGTCTCTGTCAGGCTCTGGAAACAGACTCCCAGCTACATCCCTTTATTTTAGCTATATCCATTTTCTATTTTCCTCCTCAGACATTAGGATTCACCATTTCTTCTGATTGGCATGTTCTCATCAAGATCATCTTTTTGTTTTCTCCTTGTCATTTATGAGTCAGAGTAATTGAAATCTGGAAACTTTCACGTTACTTTACAAAAATATATTGTTACTTCATAAGAGAAATAGATGTGGTATTTCATACTACACCATAATGTAGGATTATGAGAGAACTCTCTGGAATCTGTTTTATATTGCCAACATTATATGGGTTCCAGAGATCAAACTCAGACCACCCAGATTGAATCATGTTCAGCAAGGATTTTTACATTCTGAACCATCTGTGTTAGACACACATATATTTTGATAAAACATTAGTTAGGTGAAGTTTATGAATTTTTATGAAATATAAGAAGGGAAGATAAAGATTCATAGGTAGCTCTTATATGACACTTGTTTAAGTAAACATATAGTAATACTTTCAAATCAGATATTTCTTTTTTAATTTATTATATTTTTTAAATGATATCTTGAGGAGGCATCAATCTTGAAACAAAATAACACTTTTTGGGAGAAGATACCAATCAAAAATTGAGTGCAAGCTATTATGTCAAGTGTAAAATACATTGAAGTATCAATATAGCAATTTCAAGGATTTCTAGCAATTTCTAGGATTTTCATGGCCTACATTCTCTTAATAATAATATTATTTATATGAATGAATTTGGTACTTATATAAGCATATATTATCCCTTTTGGGAAATAAATTTTAATAGTATATACCTTTATATTCCTTTAGATTCTTAATATGAACTTCCACAAAACATTTAATTCTAATAAGTAAAGACACTATTGGTAGTTTCCACTTCATAATATCTCTGTATTACCAAAATATTTTGACTAAATTTTTTTGCTACTGCTAATGGAAAAACTGAATGATTTAAAAGTGAGATATTATAATCAGTTAAAACATACTCTACTCTACCGTAAACTACTCTTCTCTAAAACTACTCTAGTTCTACTGTAGCTTTAATGTAACCACTTAGAGGAATAATGGAGAAAATGTAGGCAATTTGGTTTAGTCTCAGTTGTTGAAGGAACAATGTAATGTATAAATATTGAAGAAGTCAAGGATGGGGAAGGGGTAAAAAGTAATGAAACATGCATTCAGAAATATTTGGAAAAGAAAATTTCAAACGATCAAAGAACAATGACACTAAAGTATTGCAGATAGAAAAGACCATACCATGGTTGTGCTCATTACATGGCTCAGTGGTAAACTGCTTGCCTAGCATATAGGAGGCCCTGAGTTTGATCCCCAGAAATAGATACATGTAAACACAAACACACAGCAATAACATGTCATCCATTTTTTCCAAAACAAATTGCAGTAGGTGAAAGTAATACACCACTTTAAAAATCATCTCATTTCAAAGCTTTCTAAACATAGACTATCCTTCCTCACTATGGGTGCTCTCCCTGGAGCATATAAGTAAATATGTGGTCATTTGTTTCAAGCATACTTCATTCTCCTACACAGACAACAGTATAGAGTAAAAGTGGCAATCTGGAAAACATTTTGTGAAAAATATTTGATATATTTGTGATTTCAAAATTTGTTTACTTTTTAAACATTTCTTTACCTGAATATTGATTTTCAGAAATATTAACAGAAAATGATTTTAAAGTGGGAATAAAAATATTGCTATAGTAAATATCCTCTACAACTACTTGATGTTGTCTTCAGAATAAGGGAGAAAAATATTGTTGATCCCTCCAAAAGAAAATTGAATAAATAAGCTTGCATTAATGAGTGCACATATGACAGGAAGTGATGAAAAATGCATCATTCATAGAACAGCTTCCCAACCAACATTTTTCTGAAAATGGGATTTATTCTTCCTCTTACAGTGTTTTCACCCTTTTGCCATCAAGCTCCTTTGTTTATTTAATTATATTATTGTCTTATCTATTTAAACTAGGATATGACACAGGAACACCAGGCACACCATACACACACACACACACACACACACACACACACACACACACACACACACAAACACTCACACAAGCATTGCTCTAACCAAACTATAGCTTTGAATGTGGCAGCAAAATTCTCAAATCAACCAAAATATATACAATAATACTCTCCCTGGTTAAATGAGTATATGTGTGCTATGTGTACACTGTGCAGTAGAAGCACCAAACAAGATCTCCTTTTCTGCCTTAAGATAACCAAGGTAAGCTTGTTCATACCTGCAAGGTCTACGTATGTTCCTGTATAAATGATGTTTGTGTGTGTGTGTGTGTGTGTGTGTGTGTGTGTGTGTGTGTGTGTACACTCTTCCAGTGTCTGATAATCTGAAAGTCGAGTTTGTTTAAAGCAAACTGTAAAGCAAAGAATATGAGAAAACCTAAGAGACAAAATTAAGAGAACTAAAGATCAAAATTATATAAGAATTTCACAGTTCATGATGGAGTCAGCTATCATATAGTTTATAACCTTTGAAAGATTCAAAGAGCAGAGGTAAGATACTCAGGCATTGCAGCATGAAACAGTGTGGCATTCAGCATACAGCACACACTTTCAGCTGCATTCTGGGACCCACCACAAAGCTTGGCTAATTTTTGTTTGAGACCATCTGTCACTCCTTGAATGGCCTTATCTGAAACAATGTAGTCAAACTTGTTTGCCATTGCTTCAAACAGTTTGAGAATGAAAAGCTGGAAGAAGCTGAGGAGGAGGGCAACCCTGTAGGAGGACCAGTAGTCTCAATTAACCTGGACTCCTGAGATACCTTAGACACTGGACCACCAACCAGGCAGCATACAACAGTTGATATGAGGCCCCCAACACATATCCAGCAGAGAACTGCAGCACCTGGGTTGAGTCAGAGAAGATGCACATAACCCTCAAGAGATTGGAGGCCCCAGGGAGTTCAGAGGTCTGGTTGGGTGGGTGGTGGGTAGTGGGGACATCATCATGGAGACCGGGGGTGGGGATGAGTATGAGATGTTGAACTGGGTGGGGTGGACTGGGGTGGAGGATAAAATCTGGAGTGTAAATAAATAAATGAGTAGATTAAATTTAAAAAAAAGAAAGAAAGAGAAAGGAAGGAAGGAAGAAAGAAAAACAAATACCTTCCTAGCAAAAAGTCTGACATATGAAATCACAAAGACCTAAAATTTGAAATAAAAAACTTGGCTTTTACCTTATTGTTCTTATCAGTCAGTAACTACAGGTGCTGTTTTTCCTACTCTATGTATATTCAAAGAAAGAGAATGCTAACCGGGCAGTGGTGGTGCACACCTTTAATCCCAGCACTTGGTGGGATTAAAGGCAGAGCCAGGTGGATTTCTGAGTTCGAGGCCAGCCTGGTCTACAGAGTGAGTTCCAGGACAGCCAGGGTTCTACAGAGAAACCTTGTCTCAAAAAAAAAAAAAATAGAGAAAGAATACTATTGGTATAATCCTGGTTTAATGTTAACACTTCTTACTTTTTCATTTCTATGTTGATCTGAAAATAGTTATTATTAAATTTTCTTTGAATTGTCAATTGGACAATTTTAAATTTCTTCCAACCCTGGCTTTCTGAGAGTGAGAGAATATGTTTAATGTTAAACAGCTAACACATATACATGAGTCATAGCTTTATGATTCATCCAATCATATATATTCCTTCCTTTCTCTCATATATATATATGTACATAATATATACATATATATACATGTATACATACATATGTATATATATACATATGTGTGTATATATGCACATATATGTAAATATATTATATATGACTATACCTAGTACATATAACCACTTTTATATATTTAAATATGCTAATGTTTATTATCTTTTCTAAAAATTTTACCAATATTGTTGGTTATAGTATTTGGTATTGATGTTTACAATTCAAATATTGATTCACTTACCATGACAATTTTATTGACTCAGTTTCTATCACTGTTAATAGTTTACAGATAAAGAAAATACTGGAGAAACAAAAGGTTAAATAACTTTCTCCAGGTTCCAAAGCTATCATCTAAGAGACTTAGAGTTTAATTCCAGGCATCCTATCTTCATGTTTAAGGTTCTCTACAGTGACTCTATCAGATGGGATATTTAGACAGTGTTATAGCCGGGATCTAAAGTAGACAGAGAGAAGGGGGTCATAGAATTTTCTAATTAGAAGACTTTTGAAATCATAAAGACAAGGTAGTATCATGGAGATGAAAGAACTAGAAGATATTAATCATCAGTGTGTGTTGACAAATAATATAGCCTCAACTTGTCCCAACTTTGATGACGCAATAATAATGAGAAATCATACCATTGACAATGTTCTACCAGGAGGAAAAGGGTCAAACTTGACTTCCCTTCACTTTCCGAATCATTAAAGGTCCACATAGTATTCTCTAAGAATAACAGGTTGACTCCCTTTCCAAGGGCTCCACTGCTCCAAATTTGATTACATCATTGAAAATAACACCAAAAATAGTCTTTGCATGCCAAGTTTGTGGTGATCTGAACTAAGGGACATGCATGAACAATAAAAGGTATGACATTCGCAGTTTTCATTATTAATATGCAGTAGGTGCTATTGGAAAACAAGAACTTAGAATAAATGTGTTACTGTCAAACACTACTGCTTGATCTCTTTTACTTTGCATTTTAAAGTGAAAGAACCACATTGTAGACTCAATTATATGTATTGAACTGTGACAAAGTAATACATTAAATACTAAACCTTGATCAAACACTTGTTTGCATGGTGTCATTCTTGTCATGATACTTAATTATTCTGAAAATTCATCTCAGGTTCAGAATCTGACAAACTCTGCTACCAGGGCTTCTCCTACCAATGCAAATAGTGATTCAGAGACAATTTAGCTCATCATTTTAGCTTCACTGTAATTAATTGGATATATTGAGGAAAGTATTTCTGATACAATTAAGTTTTTCACAAAACTTATTTATCCATGATATTTTTTTTTTAGTTCTTAAGCATAAGTAACTTTCATTTTTTATAAGCCAGAGAAAATGGATTTCCTTTAAACATATGTTCTAAACCCCAAATTTCTTTAAAATTTCAATATTATACTGTAGTATATCATAGATGTAGTAAATGACAAATACATAATGGATTAACAGTATATTTTATTCAACTATAACACAACAGTATATATTTAAAAAATATGGATTAAAACATTATTCATGAAACTGAAACAATATGTACATAAAGAAAAGTTTATCAAAGTCTGTAATTCTGATTGTACTACTTCATCCTTTAGGATCTCAGTGAATTATCTGACCTTACCATGCATCAGTTTCATTACATTCGAAGAAAATACACTGATGGGATCTGTGCTCCAACCTGCAGGACTTAAACAACAGGGTTCTCGAGGGAAGGGAGCAACAACAACAAATTGGGGTCAGGAGACTCAAAGTAAGGATACAAGACAAAAAATTCTGTTCAAGTCTCAGTTTACCCTAGGGAAACAAAGGGCTTATAAGGCTACAAACCACAAAGGTATTTGTCCAGGTGCATGGGCCAAACTGGTATTTTTGTTTGGTTATACTCTAATGTAAATGTAATGTCCTGAAAGGAATGACCTCATTGTAAAAAGTCCAGAAAGGAATGTCCCCATTGTAAAAGTCCAGAAACCCCCCTACTGTAAAAAGTCCCGAGTCAATTACAGGAATGGAAGCAAGATAGTGGAAGAAACAAAAAAGTGTTAGTTAATAGATGATGGCCCAGGGACAAGATGGAGACTGAGATGCCAGGGGCTTTTGGGCCCCAACTTATCTGCTCCATAAAGGTTTTTTGTTTTTTGTTTTTGTTTTCTGTTTGTTTGTTTGTTTTGTTTTTCAATATAGGGTTTTTCTGTATGCCCCTGGCTGTCTTGGAACTTACTCTGTAGACCAGGCTGGTCTCGGCCTCTGCTTCCCAAGTGCTGGGATTAAAGGCATGTGCCACCATTGCCTGGGAAAAGATTTATTTTGTGTGTGTGTGTGTGTGTGTGTGTGAGTATACCGTAGCTCTATTCAGACAGACCAGAAAAGGGCATCAGATCCCATTAGATGGTCTTGAGCCACCGTGTGGTAGCTGGAAATTGAACTCAGCACCCTTGGAAGAACAGTCAGTGCTCTTAACTACTGAGCCATCTTTCTACCAAGTTATTTAAAGTTATATTAGCTAATGCTTGTAAAATATGTATAGTAGCATTTGGCACATAATGAATGTTTTTAACAGCTATAGTTTTTATGGTATTATGGAATACAGAGTAGAGGGCAGTGTGCTTTGCTGAAAATAGCTGCTAGGGAACATAGAAATAGTGAAGATTTTAAAAAATTAATTCTGAAAACATATATTCATTTATTTCTGCTCACTCTATCAGAGGAGAAGGGAAGGAGGAATTGGGGAGGAATTCTGGGAAGGGGGACTGTGAGGGGGCAGCATTTGGATGTAAATTAATTAATTAATTATCAAAATTAAAACAAAAGGAAAATCATGTGATGCTATATCACTAGTAGTTTCTGGGTTCTGTGGACAGGGGTTGTAATGACAACATACATTGTCATTATGGAGAGGGATTGAATGAGTCTTGTCAAGAGAGATTGATTCAGGAAATTATTTTCTAAAGCTACTTTAGATTATTCTAGAGTATAGAGCATTAATAAGCTCACTGGAACCTAGCTCTCTTTCTGATGTACAGAAAGTAAATGGAGAGATGAGGGATGGAAATACATAGAATTTGGCCCAACATGACATTAGAAAATCAGAAACTCAGTCAAGGATGCAGGTGGATGTTATCATGAGATAAAAGAAATCAGAGAGACAGACTCCTGGGAATAATAAATTAATAATAAATTTAGAACAACTGAAACAAAGAAGCATATCCACAATATATACTGCCTAAAAAGAGTATGAAAATTATAAGACAGACTCTGAATGACCAAGAAAGATTACTTACCAATAATAAATAGAAATACCGGTCTTGTGAGATATTACTAAGAACATGTGAGGAAGAAACAACTTACAAACATCAAAAACAAAGGATCAGTGTTCTTACATTAAAACTTTAATTTAAATCTTACAGATCTATTTCAAAATTCAATTTGTGTCATTAATGTCATGCACTATTATTTTATAACTTATTTGTAAATATTATTTTATAACTCAAAATAAAACACTAGGGAAATTCTCACAAATCTAACACATGAATTGTGTCTTGGTGTCTGTGGGTGTCTCTTCAGTAATGCAGTGAAATATGAGTTAGGGGGCCAGAGAGGGAGCTCACTGGTTCAAAGTTTGCTTTGCAAGCCTCACTGTCTCCACATGCAGGTCATATTCTGTGTTCATATGTGCATTTGCAAACTCCAATATGCATGTGCACAAACACATTCTTTTCAAAATTCTGTTAGATACTATTGACCACAGGAAAACTGTAACATCTAAGTTCCTCTTTCGTTTGAATATTTACCACAGCCTAGACATATTTTTCTGTGACATTCTGGGCCTTTTTACTATTTCTCTAATGTCCACATCTCTCTTTGCCATGTAGTTAGGTGTGGATCTCCATTAGAAATGACATGGCTTTCTTCCTATTTGTAGTCTTCTTTTCTGGAAGCTGCTGAAATTCATATCTTGCTTGCCTTTTAGTTTTCTTTTAAACTGTAATAAAATTGACCTTGGGGTTAAAAATAAATAAACAGAAAATAAATCTTTGAATTCTAGATAAAAATGTATTAAGTATAATGCTTACTAAACATCTCTAAGAGTAAGTGGTAAATACTGTTAAAAATATTCATGGGTTGCAGAGACGGCTCACACACTCGTAGTGCTTCCTGCTCAGTAATGGGGATGGGAGTTCAAGTCTTCTATTCATGCATCTGTCTTGGAATCTGGCAAAGGCCTGCAATTCCAGCTCCAAGGGATTTAATGAAATCTACTCTGTACACACACAAAAGCATAGGGACACATACACAGCACATGAACTAAAGCATACACACATGCTGAAATGAAGTAAATCTTTAAAACTACTTTTTACCTGAAAATATTTTTATACAATAAAATTTTGTCACGGTTTGTCATTTCTTGGAAGAAAAGCTGTTTGTCCTTAATCCTGCCAGGAAGCGGCTTTCAATCTTCACAGGCACTAAATTACAAGCATGGAGACTCTTGACTTGGAGAAATAGGACAAACCCGACTTCACAGAAGGCGTGTGCTTACCAACAGAATGTTAACAAGAAACCCTCTAAAGAAACCAGGGAAAAATACAGAATTAAACAAATAAACAACAATAAAAGTCAGATATTTTCATTTCTTTTCATTTTTAATGATTATTTTGTTTATTTACATTTCAAATGTTGTCCCCCAAGAAGGGGGTAATCCTTCTACAAACATATCATCCAATCCCCCCCTCTCTTTGTCTCTATGAGGGTGCTCCTCCATCTACCCACCTACTCACTCCCACCTCACCATTCTAGCACCCTCCAACACTGGGGCATCAAGCCTCCACAGGATCAAAGGCTTCCCCTCCCACAGATGGCAGATAAGGCAGTCATCTGCTAGATATTTAGCTGGAGCCATGGATCTCTCCACATACACTTTTTGGTTGGTGATGGTTCTTGTGAGCTCTTGGTGGGGGATGACCTCACACTAGCCAAAATGGCTAAGGTCAAAAACTCAGATGACAGCAGATGCTGATGAAGATGTGGATAAAGTGGAACATTCTTCCATTGCTGGTGGGATTGGGAGCTGTTAAAACTACTTTTGAAAGCAATCTGGTGGTTCCTCAGAACACTGGAAAAAGTTCTGCCTGAAAACCCAGGTATACCACTCCTGGGCATATACCTAAAAGATGCTCCAAAATATAACAAGGATACATGCTCCATTATGTTCATAGCAGTCTATTTATAATAGCCAGTAGCTGCAAATAACCCAGATGTCCCTCAACAGAGAAATGGATACAGAAAATGTGGTACGTTTACACAATGGAGTACTACTCAGCTATTAAAAACAATAAGATCATGAAATTTACAGGCAAATGGTGGAACTAGAACATATATCATCCTGAGTTAGATAACTCAGACACAAAAGAACACATATGGTATGTACTCACTGATAAGTGAATATTAGCCCAAAAGCTCTGAATACCCACAATACAACTCACAGACCACATGAAGCTCAAGAAGAAGGAAGACCAATGTTTATACTGCAGTCCTACTTAAAAGAGGGAGCAAAATAATCAGGAGAGGTAGAGGTAGTGAGGGACCTGGGAGGGAGAGAGCAGTGGGAGGGAAAAGGGGGCAGCATCAGGATCAGCTATGGGAAGAGACAGGAAAGAAGATGAAAGGGTCAGGAAAATGAGTAGAAATATGTACCAGTTGGGGTGGAGAACTAGGGGGCAGACACTAGGAAGTCCCAGGGAAGTAAGAGGTTCCCAGTACCCAACTGGGATGACATTAGTTGGAATACCCAACGAAGGAGATATACAACCTGTAGAGACCACCTCCAGTAGATAGGCATGAACCCCAGTTGAGGGATGGGGCCACCCATCCATCTCCAAATTTTCAACCCAGAATTGTTCCTGTCTAAAGGAAATGCAGGGACAAAAAAAAAAAAAAAATGGAGCAGAGGCTGAAGAAAAGGCCATCCAGAGACTGCCACACCTAGGGATCCATCCCATCTGCAGACACCAAACCCTGACACAATTGCTGATGTCAAAAAGCACTTCCTGACAGGCATCTGGTATAGCTGTCTCCTGAGAAGCTCTGCCAGCACCTGACTAATGCAGATGCAAACACTCACAGTCAGCTGTCAGATTGAGCATGGAGACCCCAATGGAAGCGCTAGGGGAAGGACTGAAGGAGCTGAAGAGGATTGTAACCACATAAGAAGATCAGCAGAATAACAATATCATCTAACCAGACTTCCCAGAGCTCCCAGGGTCTAAATATCAGATAGTTTCATTACTTACAAACATTTTCATTGGCCTCCACTAGGAGGTCACAGTAAAGTGTAGGACTGATCTGGTAAAAGAGAAACACGGGAAGGAAGGGATGGTAGATAGGGTTGTAGGACAAAGACATATAGTTTGTTTGTTTGTGTGTTTTTTTTTCTGGATCTTCCTCTCATACAAGGAACAGGCTGGAGAAAAAGTAGAAAGTTGTGTCCCCATTAGAATATGGGTAGATTAGTCCACTCCTCTGAGAAAAACATCTAAGCAAGAGACAAGCCGAGGAGAAGTATGGAATGTGCATTTATCCTAGAGCCTAAGGACCTCCTGGTAGTTAAGGTGGCTTTAAGACCTTAAGAACAAATGTAGTTTTAAAGCTCAGTTGAGATAAAAAGAATGCCCCAAGATCCTATAGATGCACGAGACTTAAAGTCTAGGTCTTCAAAGCTGTCTAAGACAGAAGCTAGGCAAAGATGGCACAGACAATTTTTTTAAAACCAAAACAAAACTGAGCCCTGAACAAAAGCAATAAGAGTTTAACACTGATGGAGGGTATGCAGTCTTTATGCAAAGGCTGAGGATAGGATCACTGCTGAAAGTGTCTTGGGGATAAGGATGTTAGAAAGGACTGTCTAGCACTATATGCTTAAGTTAAGAACAAAGTAGCAGGCACACCACTGGAATAGCACCAATCATGGTCTGCATAAAAATCAAGAAAAACTGAAGAGACTTAGCTGATTTGAACCTTTTTTCAGATGCCCTTTAGAGGAGAAAGTGTACTTGCTTTAAGACTCAAGTTGTATTTTAATTATCATGATTTTACTTTTCATTAGCTGGCATTCTATAAAAATTATGAGACATGAGGGTGGGCACAAAAATGTGATCAATTGGGAACTTATAGATCACTACCATAACCTAAATAAAAAGTAACTCAAGAACTATACTGTTTACAGAATAGGTGGCAGTATTCAGCAGCCAATAGGAAATTTCAGAAAAAGTTTAAAAGCTAGAAAAAGATCAAATGGAAGTACTAAAACTTCAAGTGCAGTCTATTAAATTGAGAATTCTTTCAATAATATTTTAAGAATGGGTAATATGCTGAATCAGGCTTGGATTTAGAGTAGAAAAAGAGTTCTATGAAATCCAAGTAGAAAGTATGCAAAGCAAAGCTTGAGTGTGTCAGAGCCATGGTGCCAGACGTTTTCCTTTTCTTTCCTTTGTCATGTGTGTGTCTGTGTATGTGTGTGTGTGTGTGTGTGTGTAAGTGTATCTAACATAATATAACAAATATGTTATATATGATATATGTGTCATATATAACATAACATATATAACAAAACATTATATGCATATAATATATACTATTATATGTATAATATAATCCAATACTGTATATATGTATATCTCCAATATATGTATTTTCAATTCTCTTGTACAATATGCATCCCATCCATAACTTCTCCTCTCTCTACTCTTCCCAGTTCTTTCCCCACTTCTCCTCTTCCATATCCCTCCTGTAAAAGTAACTTTTATTCTACTGTTGTGACTGTCATTTCCAAGACTATCTGCCTTTACTGCCTCGGTCTGTTAACCTAGGTCTAGTCCTGGAAATTTCTAGTCTCTGTACAATCTAATCTAGGCCTAGAATATTTTCAGCCTCTGAAATCTGCTGTTCAATCAGCTATGCTTTGTAGTTCATTCTCATCTCTGTTGGCTGGTTCAACTCAGCTGTTCTGGCTCAAGTATTCTCTCCTCACTAGCTGATTGAATATGGCTTCTCTTGACTTCTCCTGAATTTCTCTGCTTGGCCTCAAACTAACTCTGGAAATTCAAAATTTCCAGCTCCTTCTCATTCTCTGACTCATTCTGTCTTCACCTGCACCCTGTCTCTTTAAAACTATACCAGTAAAACTGCCTCCTCTCTGTCTATTTGCACTGATCTCCTAAATAGCTTCCCTTTTCTCTCTCTTCTTGCAAGAGTTGGGCATATCCTATCTTGTCAATTTTTTGCTCTGACTTGTCATTTTGTTTGTCACTTCATTAAGAATCATTTCCAAACACGAGAACTTCTTTCTACAAACTAACTTTACCTTCATAGTTTGGGATTAAAGGTGTGTACTAAGGCCGGTCTGTATTCCAGCCAGAGTGATTAAAGGTGTTTCCCAAGGGTGAGCCACACCACACCTAGAAACAGGTTTTTCTAGTAAGCAACACAATTTCACGTTTCACAGTATTATCAATTACCCCAAACCTACCTCCCATTTCCCCCAGAAATTTGCAGGTCTCCCAAGGGCATCAACCAAAAGTGGCGTATCAACATATAATAATACCCAGCACAAGCTTTCACATCAAGGCTAAGTGAAGCAGTCCAATCAGAGGTAAGGGGTTTCCAAAATGGGCAAAAGAGTCAGAGGCACCTCCCCCTACTCCCAGTGTCATGAGTCCTCCCAAAGGTCAATCCTGAAAGAGAGAACCTAGCACAGATACATCCAGGCTCTGTGATTGCTTCTTCAGTCTGTGAGCATTAATGAGTCCTGCTTACTTAATTCCACAGGTTGTGCTCTCCTGTGATCCCAAAAAACTCTGGCTCCCACAAATCCTCCTCTCTCTTTCCCAGGGTCCCCCATCTCCAAGGGGAAAGACCCAATGGAGATCTCCCACATGGGATCTCTCTTCCTTCTAATGTTTGACTGTGGATCTCTACACCCTCTCTCATCAGCTGTCAGGAGCATCTTCTCTGGCAGAATTTTTCTTATTAGAAGCCATGACAACCAGACAGAAATAAAACAAAACTGAAAGAAACCAAGCTTTCACTTGAAAAGACTACATGTCAACAAGAGTTAGAAATGAAATCCACATAATGAAATTTGTTGGAAAATGGTTGAGACTCTTAATTGCCAAAAAGAGAGTTCTATTAAACACTTTAGTTTCTTCCAACAGAAAGAAAAGTTTTCTGGATGAAAACATGAAGTTTCACAAATCAAGAGAGAATGTTGAGCAAAATTAGGAGGAATCAAAATATTGATCATTATATCTTCTGTGCTTTAAAAGACCATTAAGAATTACATAAAATTGTAAAAGCATCTTGTGATGCATATGTGTAATTTCAAGTGTGTTAGAGTATGTTGTGTCAAGGCTTAATCCTACCCATGAAATAATGTCTTAGATATTGTTCTGCTTGCTGGGAAGAGGCATTGTGGCTATGGTATTTCTTATAAGCAAAAGTATTTAATTTGGTCCTTGTTTACAGTTTCAGAGGCTAAGTCCATTATTATTATGGTAAAGAACATGATGACAAGAATGACAGTCATGATGCTGGAGGAATAGTTGGGAACTATACCCTGAGCTACAGAGAGAATGAGAGAGGGGGTGGGAAGAAAGGGAGAGGAAGAGGGAGAGAGGGAGCACTTTTCAAATCTTATAGTCCTCCAACAAGTTCACATGTCATAATCTTTTCAAACAGATCTACTCCCTGAGGACTAAAACTTCAAACATATGAGTTTATGGGGACTATTCTTATTCAAATCACCACATTATTAAAAATGTATTGTAAGTATTCATATGTATTATACATCAGTGAAACCACAAATCTCTAAACGAAGCTAACTGCCTAAAGTGGAAACAATAAGGGAATTACAAAGTAATTTTATGTATTCAATTTTTGAAATGCAAGAAAAAGAGTGTAATAAGAAAAAGCAATTAGAAAATTAATAGACTCAATAATAATCAAAACACTAGTAATAAAATTGGAATAATTTTATGTTTGTATATAAAGAAATGTAGAATTTGGGAGAGTAGATTTTTAAAAGTAGATTTAAAAAATATCACTTAAAAATAATTTACTTTAAATATAAGTCTTGGTATGTTGATGTTAATATGATTGAAAAAAATTTGCAGTGGAGGTAGTAAGCTGAAGAGTCAGCAGCTACACCGGTGTTAGTTAGACAAAGTTATAAGCAGAAAATATCGTTACAATAAAAAATAAAAGTGAACAATACTGAATAAGTTAACTCTTTAAAATGGAATTACCATTTTATGAACATCTGCAGTGAAATGAAAACTGATAAAACTGAGAGGAGAAACAGACAAGTTCATAACTACATGCGGAGTCTTTGGTGTTCTCCCCTGAAGGCACAGAAACATTAAGAATGGATGAGTTTTGGACCACACCATCAATCAACTTGACCTAATTGGACACTCCTCCAAACAAGAACACAATGCAATCCTTTTCAAGCACACATAAAATATTCATCACAAAGCCATATATTGGACTTTAAACTTAAAACAATTTAAGGAACTAGAAACCAAAACTAACTAAACCAGTCTGGAAAATTCCAAAAATGTTTGGAAATTGAAAATGGCCTTCTAAATATCATCAAGTCAAGGAGGTAGTCACAAAGAATATTTTGAACTGAATAAAAAATTTAAAAGGAGTGAGGTACAACAATGCTGTCTGAGTAAAACTTTATGAATCATACGCTTACCCTACAATAGCGAAAAATCTCGAAGTGTATCTAAGGCTTCATCTCTAAGCTACAGAAAAAGAAAGGAAAATTAAATCCTATGGAAGCAGGGGGAATGAAATATAAATTAAAGCAAATGTAAGAGAAAAATATAGGAATGTTTGCAAGAGCTGTGCTCCCAAAGGACTCCTACACTAAAATATAAGAGAATCACATTCCACAAAACAAAAGCAAACACACAACAATGTGAGTGAAGTTTAGAATGAAAACTCTAGCAAAGACATGCATTGTTAATAAGCCAAAAAAAAAGCTGCTCAGAAATAATCCTTATTCTTGAAATTAAAAGTAGAACCTGTTGTCACTATACGTTAGGTAAGATGGCAGTATATACAACCCAAAATGTCACCTTTGAGTTCCAGCAATGACAAAGTGTAACTATAATGTTCATGTGACATTTGGGAGAATGTAAACTGTATACTGATGTGAAATTTCCAATACCACAGAAAGTTAACCACATTCTTATAATGTAGCTCAGTAATCCCAATCATATGAATATAATATTCCTCAAGAGAAAATTTCTGCAAAAGAAATGAAGTCAGATTTCCACCAAAAACTTTATTTATATGTATATCAGCTTTAATTATGGTTGTCAGAATTTTGAGTAAAAAAACTACTAAACCAGCATACTTCTCAACTGCATTGTAACTTCTATATACCAACAGAACTCTCACCTCTCTCCAAAGAAGCTTCTCTTGATGAAGAACCAATGTCCTGCATAAAGAAGCAACAGCCAGAGACTGTTAAAGAAAACTACAACTGGTCAAAACACAAAACACACCTGCTCATCCGATGCGCTGCACGACCTAATACATGCACAACAAAATTCTATCTAAGACTCAGAAAATATCATGGAAGAGGGTTGGGAAGATTCTATGAGCTGAATACCAGAAAATCTGCTGTGATACCCATGGTACCTGAACATTATGGCTGTCTCAATAAGACCAGAAGAAGTAAACCACAAATAGACATGCTAACATGGAAGAAGCAAATCTCAAGGAGCCCCACACAGAGACAAAGAGCTACAGTAGGCAAGAAAAGAAATGGTGAGAGTAGGAAAAATAGTCTTTCTTGGGGATGAGCTGATTACCCAATACCAAGTAGTCAGTTTTGATTTATGTACAAACAAGCCACACTAAGCAGACTGAGAAGGTTCTATTAATTATTTATGGATATGTGGATAATAATAATTAAATGAAAAGATGCTATGAATTCATAAAGGATCCAGTAAGTATGTCTAGTATCAGTATGGGACATGAGAGGGGTTAGGTGGAGGACAATGAATGAGGGAAATGATACAATTACATTTTAATGTTTAAAAGTTAAAAAATCATTGCTAAGGAAAAACAACAAATACTGTTCATCAAATATTAAGTGGAAAATAAATTGTACTAGAGCTAAAAATTGATGGTATATTTAAAAGTATATAGCAGTAAGTTCAAATACATGCAATGAAAGGAAGGAACCTCAGCAAAAGTGCTTTAAATGAAAAAAAATCAAATTAGAATCTAAATTAATGCCAGAAGATGCCATTACATAGTATTCTGGTAAAGAAAGGACTAGAGTAATTTACCTAATACAAAACAAAAAAATCTGAAGGAAAAGATATGTCAGTTCCCCTGGATCAGCTGTTTGAAAATGCATATCATAAAATGATAGTCAAAGCCAGGCAGTGGTGGTGCATGCCTTTGATCCCAGCACTTGGGAGGCAGAGGCAGGAGGATTTCTGAGTTTGAAGCCAGCCTGGTCTACAGAGTGAGTTCCAGGACAACCAGGACTACACAGAGAAACCCTGTCTCCAAAACAAACAAACAAACAAATAAACAAAAAAACAAAACAAAAAAAGATAGTCAGAGGGGATCTGTGGGCAAAGGTGCTTGGGACTAAAACTGACCATCTAAGTCCAACCTGTTGGACTTAAATAGTCAGAGGTGGTAATGAATACATTGGAACAAATTGTCCTCTGACCTCCATACATCCACTGTGGCATATACTCATCCCCACACAACACATCCAATTAACAAACTGCCATTTGTTAGGACAAAATGTGTCTTCAACATGGTGGTGTTTGCACAAAAGTATTGCCAGAACTCTTCTAGTAGTTCTCTAACTTCCTAATGCTCTGACCCTTTAATATAGTTCCTTGTGTTGTTTTGATCCCCAGCAATGATTTTTATTGCTACTTCATCACTATAATTTGTTCCATTTATGCATGTATTTTACCCCATGAGTGTGAAAACCACTGCCTTAGAATCTAACTTCTACAAGTAAATGTATTCTGTGAAATTCTTATGTATAAAAAAATTTCCTCTGTTGTGAATTGTCTGTTTGGTTCTATACCCCAATTTTTGATTGCTTTTTTTTTGGTGTTTAGCTTGAGTTCTTTATATATTTTAGATATTAGGCCTCTATAGGATGTGGGGTTAGTGAAGCTTTTTCCCAATCTGTAGGTTGCTGATTTATATTATTGGCAAATAAGACAAATTTGCCTTACAAAACCTTTTCCATTTCATGAAGTCCCACTTATCAATTTTTGATCTTAGAGATTGTGCCATTGTAGTTCTTTTTAGGAAATTTCCTCCTGTGCCAATGAATTTAAGGCTCTTTCCTACTTTCTCTTCTATTAGATTGAGTATATCTGGTTTTATGTTGAGGTCCTTGATCCTTTTGTACTTGAGGTTTGTACAAGGTGCCAAATATGGTTCTATTTTCATTTTTCTACATACAGACAGCCAGTCAAACCAGTACCATTTATTGAAGATGCTTTCTTTTTTCCCATTGTATAACTTTGGCTTCTCTGTCAAAGATCAAGTATCTGTAAGTGTGTGGTTTTATTTCTGGGTCTTTAATTCTGTTCCATTGATCAATGTGTCTGTCTCTATACCTACATCATGCAGTTTTTATCACTATTGCTGTGTAGTAAAGCTTGAGGTCAAGGATGATGATTTCCTCAGCCATTCTTTTATTGTTAAGAATTGTTTTCAGTATTCTGGGATTTGACCTTTCCAGATGAATCTGAGAACTGTTGTTTCTATGTCTTTGAAGAATTGTGTTGGGATTTTGATGGAGATTGCATTGATTCTATTGATTGCCTTTGGTAGGATGGCCAGTTTTACTATGTTAATTCTGCCAATCCATAAGCATGGGAGATCTCTCCATTTTCTGAGATCTTCGATTTCTTTCTTGAGAGTTATTGTCATACAGATATTTTACTTGCTTGGTTAGAGTTATCTCAAGATATTTTATATTATTTGTGGCTATTGTGAAGGTATTTGTTTTCCTAATTTCTTTCTAAGCATGTTTATCATTTGTATAAAGAAAGGCTACTGATTTATTTAAGTTAATCTTATAACCAGACACTTTGCTTAAGTTGTTTATCAGCTAGAGAAGTTTTCTGGTAGAATTTTTGGGGTTACATGTGTATACTACCATATCATCTGCAAATAGTGATACTGTAATTATGTTTCGAGTATGCTTGGCCCAGGGAGTAACACTATTTAGAAGTGTGGCCTTGTTGGAGTAGTTGTGTTGTTGTGGGTGTGGGTTTTAATACCCTCATCCTAGCTGCCTGGAAGCTAGTCTCTTCCTGTCTGTCTTTGGAAGAAGATGTAGAACTCTCAACTCCTTCTGCACCATGCCTGCCTACATGCTGCTATGCTTCTGCCTTGATGATAATGAACTGAACCTCTGAACCTGTAAGCCAGGCCCAATTAAATGTTGTTTTTATAAGAGTTTCCTTGGTGGTGGTATCTATTCACAGCAGTAAAATCCAAACTAAGACCGGGATAGTGGACTTCCTTAGAAATGTGTCTTTGTGGTACATTTATCCTGTTCCCACTGGTTGGGTTATTTAACTATGGCAGGGTGACTTGTTAAGTATTTCTGCCTCAACAACTAGGATGCTAGTTATCCAGGGATCTCATGGAAAATTAAACTTTACTTGACCCCTATTCAAAATGGAAGTTTTATTCAAAAAGGTTTCAAGTTTGTTCCTTCTTTCAAAGCAAACATTGAAAAATTTACAGAAATGCATTTTTCAGAAAGTAAAGTTTTTACACTAAGACTAGAAGATAAATGCATTGTTACAGGAATAAAATATGGTAAGTGAACTTAGCACAAACAGATTTTATGGCATCTAGAGTATTCTCCAAAAGAGCTTACCTCTGTAAGTGAGAGTACAGTGACTCCATGGAAGAGGGGAAGGTTTACTGGGGATCAGTCTGCCAAGGTTATCTTTTTCCCTGCTTGTGGGGACACAGAGAAAAGCAAAATGGCAGAAGAGGAAGCAGATTTTATATGACCATCAGCAAGGTGGAGTCTTTGAGTTGATTCAAGCTGTTCAGATTGATCAGGAACTGGGTGCCCTTGCCTGAGGTAGTTCACTTTGGGGGCAGATTAAAGGAGGTTTCTGAAGACAGCTATATCAGGCTCCTGTCATCCAGCACTTGCTGGCATCCACAATACTGTCTAGATTTGATGATTGAATATGGGAAGGATTCCCAGGTGGAGCAGTCTCTGAATTGTCCTTCCTTTAGTCTCTGCTCCATAGTTAGTCTCTGAGGCTCTGACAGTACCTGACTAATGCAGAAGTAGAGGCTCACAGCTCCATTGGACTGAGTACAGGGTCCTCAATGAAGGAGCTAGAGAAAGGACCCAAGGAGCTGAAGGGTTTGTAGCCCCTTAGGACGAACAACAATATGAACTAACTAGTACCCTCAGAGCTCCCAGGGACTAAACCACCAACCAAAGAGTACACATGCTGAGACTAACGCTGCATATGTAGCAGAGGATGGCCTAGTCAGTCATGAATGGTAGGAGAGACCCTTGGCTCTGTGAAAGTTCTATACCCCAGTGTAGGGGAATGCCAAGGCCAATAAGAAGGAGGGGTGGGGTGGTGACCAGGGAGAGGAGGGAGGGAACAGGGTTTTTTAAATTTTCTTTTCTTTTCTTTTCTTTTCTTTTTTTCTTTTCTGTTCTGTTTTTCTTTTTTGGAGGGGAACCTGGGAAAGGAGATATTGTAAATAAAGAAAACATCTAATAAAAAATGAAAAAAAAAGCGGTTTCTGGAAAACAGAAACTCATCTTTAGGCTTCTGTTTATGAAATTACAATCCTTCTGGGTAGGACAAAGTCACCAGCACTATCAATTTTATAACAGGTATTTATTTTATGTATATGAGTTCACCGTAGCTGTCATTAGACATGGTATTACAGATGGTTGTGAGCTACCATGTGGGTGCAGGGAATTGAACTCAGGACCTCTGGAAGAGCAGTCAGTGCTTTTTCTTTTTTAATTCTTTTTTTTAATTAGATATTTTCTTTATTTACATGTCATATGATATCTCCTTTCCCAGTTTCCCC
>NW_022196901.1:3518521-3520538 GCF_008632895.1 Mastomys coucha
AAAAAAAAAAAAAAAAAAACCCTGCCAGAAACTAAGTAGTATGTTTATGATGAAGCATTTGATGATGGAAGTCTAGATTTGAAACTGATCTGTCTCATTCCTGTCCCAGAATAGTAGTTATTTAAATCAGAGTCCAACTAGAAAGAAAGGAATGCCTTAGGATCATCTTAAAGGTTGCGAAAGATGAGACATGCCTAAGTGCCCCACACAGTTCCACATCCCTATATACATTCATGCAAGTGTGGTAATTGAACTCTAATTATTGCCACTATCTTCATTTTCCCCACAGTTGTTACTGTCTCAGTTTAACTATTGAGCCAGTGCTGAAACAATAAATAAGAAGTTTCCTAGACAAAGAAATTTCTGCATTTAAAGCTACCATGGACTTGGGACTTGGATCAGAAGTTAAGAGCACTTGGTGGATCTTCAAGTTTGGTTTCTAACTCCTGCTTTTGTGACTTGCAACCATGTACAACTCTACCCAAGGAACATACACCCTCGTTTGGCTTCCATGGGCATGACACTCAAGGCACACACACACATACACACACACACACACACATACACACATGTACACATGCACACACACATGCATGTGGACATAATTCAAAAAAGTAAATCTTTAAGAACTTTACAAGTGTGGAGAAACCGTAACACTTAAACATTGCAGATTTGGTGATTCTTCTTATTCTTTTTAAAAATCTTAGTACCAAGTAAATCTTATGAACAAAACAATGTTACTTGGAATATACATCTTTCATATAACTGCAGTGAGAGCTAGTCCTTTTGGGTAATGATAAAAGCTAAGAAAATGGTCCTATAAATTTTGAACTGTGTTGATAGTGATTAATAATCCTCAACTAACTGAAATAAATGTTTCCCAAAGTATATTTCATAAAGATGATTGACACCAGTGTTCCCCTGGCTTTGACCACAAATTATTATAAAACTCATGAGGGCATGCTGCATGCCATTGGGTTTTGGTATCTGTACAGAGTGAGCTGCACATACCTTGAGACAGAACCTTTTAATTTATACATAGCTTAGGAGTCTTTCAGGCCCCAGTTATACAGCTTCTGGTGCTTTGGACATACAAATAAATCACTCATAAGATAGAAACTTTGGCAGAAAATTTTGGACTCTAAATAAGCTGTAAACTATTTAATTTAAGAATCCAATAACAGCTTTCAAATACACATGATGAAGATGAATGTATCTTCTGCAATTTTCACAGTTGGCACACCAGAGAATACCTGAAAGACAAGGTCAGCAGAGCTGAGACTGTGTTCTTAGTTTTGAATTTCAGTCCTTGGTAAATAAAATAGCTACACTTAAAATTGAACTATACATTCATGAACAAGAATTAACACATAATAAAATATCATTGCTGACTCTGAACAATTCATAGAAATAACCAATGCAAATCAATGCCAAAGAAAGCACATTGCATTGTTATACCAGGAAAATTATTTTCTTGTTCTGTCTGTACTTGATATTTTGATTAATGTGTATTATGATCTGTAACCCCAAGTATCAGTCTTGATTTTTACATTCTCACTAGGAAGGCAAAGAATGAGTTATTTATTGTTGTTATTTTCTTCTATCAAATATATATACATATATATGTATATATATATATATATACATATATATATTATAGTCTTTATAACCACAACATATCTGTGTTCCACATGTGACTATAAGCATAATATTTGTAAACATATATGAGTTGCAAGGAAACATTCTATAAGTTCTAGTATAAAAGCAAGCTGAATTTTGTTTCCAGGTCAAGTATTTTATGAAAAATATCAACTAACTACTAGCTCAAACTTTTAGAGAAATTTTTGCTATGTTCATGAAAAATATTGCAGTTAAAATTTTAGGTAACAGCTCTTTGGACTATATCTCCCCGTAATTCTAAGTTGAAAAGTTACCTCCAAATAAGTTGAAGTCAGTTGTCTTCATAACTTCTGAATCTTATGGGAGTGGATTACAATTGGAAGAAATTATATATATA
>NW_022196901.1:3520548-3523618 GCF_008632895.1 Mastomys coucha
ATATATATACATATATATATTAACTTCATATAATAAATATTAGCATAAACAAATTACTATTGAAAGCATAGTTTATTTTTAACAGTTTTTCAAAGCAGAAGGAAGCAGACATGTATATAATACCAATAATTTGTCATAAAAGAGAAGAAAACGTGAGATGAGAGTCTTTATTTTGCTTCCACTCAGAAGAAACAAGTGAGGCATGATAGTCAGATGCTAGATTTGATAGTTTAACCATTCAGTCTCAGTAGCTGTTTATATGTTTGCTTCTGAACATGGTGGTATTTGGGGTAGCCAACGTGTATGTAGGTCAGGAATGTGAGCGTCTAATGAAGCAGGGTGGTTAGGCAGATGGGCTCTGAATTGGTTGGTTTATATTTGTAATGTTACTTCCTGAAGTGACATTTCTGGAGGTGGTGGGGTGACTCTAAGAGAGGTAGGATGTCAAAGCAAGGCTTGTCATTGTGCTGTCTAGAAGGTATGATTAGCATGTCTATAGTATAAAAGTTAAAAGCTAAAGTTTATAAAAGCAGAAATCCTGGTTAAGATAAGAGAGGAATTATCATAGTACCACTAGATAATTAACATTTGTAATGGGTACTGTGTTGACCCACCATACTGTCTTCTCAGGGCTGGTGTGTTAGTACCCAGAGCTACTTACTGCCCACTAAGGACTCAGAGGGTAATCCCTTTTCTGGACCGTTGCCTTAGTTCAATGGTTGTCAAGCTCCAAGATGCATCAGAATTACATGGAGAATTTATTAAATACCAAAGAGCCTGCCTCTACCACCAGAGCTTCTGGTTCAGGAAGCTGAACTGAAGTCAGAGGACCTGCCTGATCCTAGGAGCCTTCCTAGGCTCATAGGATCTCCTATGTGTAACTGATCATCCTGTCAGAGACCATGCAGTAAGAACAACTGTCCAGAATATATAGGAGGCTCATCCATGCAGAATTCTAGCACAGGGAGACTTTCAATAGTCCTTATGGAACTGACTTGGAATATAAAATCCTTTCCATTTTATTTCAAGCCAGCAAAATACTCTGGTGCCACCAATTTCCATAGATATACAAGTGAATTGTGTTGTGACTACACATGGACTGGGTTGTTCCCAGTTACTTGCTGCTTTCCCGTAATTTCCATTGGTTCCACCTTAGCAAACCGTGTAAACAAGGGATGTTATTATTATTATTATTATTATTATTATTATTATTATTATTTAATAAAGAAAGACTGCCTAAGATAACATATTTCTACCAAAATTATCTTTACAACTCTAACTACCATTTTAGTTTCTTTAGCAGTCAGTATTATTATTTGTTTTCAGCTACAACAATCATTTTAATCATGGTTACTAGTAATCTAGTGTCCAGAGGGATGAAAAATATAAAAAGTACTCCACAATATACATGACAATAGTGTATATTTTGATAACCAGATTAGTTTTCTGAAGAATAAGAGACAAAAGAGGCCTTAATTATTATTAAGAATGTCTAATACTTACTTTTAATTGGTGTTTTTAGAAAGCAAGTTAAAAAGAAGTGATTCTGCATGATATTGTCTACAAATAAATTCATAGCATTTGGATGGATAATCTCATGTAATGAATATCATGGGCAATGTTTTCATATCTAAACTAGTGCCCCACAGCTTATTTGTTTTGATTAATAAAATATAATTAAATTATATGCATGAATAAATAGATTTGTGTTCATTTATCAAATCTTTGATTCTCATGATTATATATATTAAGTGCAAAATCTAGAAAGAAAATGTGCATATTTCTTAAATTGAAAACTTTTAAGGAGCTCAAATCCATGTGGTTCTGTGTTTTCTTATTGATAAAATGACATAATAAAATGATTGAAATAAGTACACATGTGGTTGACAAAAGGCTAACGGTAAACCTACCACTGTTTTTGACAAAACTTACTGAACATTGCTCTCTTCTCCCTCATCACATTGCATTCATTTTTTGTTGTTATTTGTTTGTTTTGTTTTGTTTGTTTTTTCAAGATAGAATTTCTCTGTATAGCCCTGGCTGTCCTAAAACTCACTCTGTACACCAGGCTGGCCTTGAACTCTGAAATCTACCCACCTCTGTCTCCCAAGTGCTAGGATTAAAGGCCTGTGCCACCACTGCCCGGCTCACATTGCATTCTTTGAGCAGTCCATATCATAGCTGTTTCTTATCTTGGTAGGTAAGAAGACAAGTGGTTTTGATTTTGTTTTCTTATACCAAAATGTTAAATAAATGAGATGGAGTAGTGTGAAAAAAAATCTAAGCAGAGATTCTTGAAATGTTACAGTAGCCAATTTATGTTATGAATTATCAGCAATATTTTAGACTGTGGGTTAAAAGCAGTTTGTATTTTAGACTCAACAATTTTTTCTGTGGTGCAGAACACTGGAGTCAAAGTAATCCATTTTATATGGTTTCAAATTTCAGTTTTCCACTTAACATGTGTTTGAACTGAATGAAGTCAAAGATGCTGTTAGTCTCAATTTCTTCATGTCCGAGTTGATACAGACCATACGTTTTCTGATATTATCATTGATATAAATATAATAATTCATATAAACTTCTGTGTTTCTCAGGTAAAACAAACAACAAATCTTAGTTGTTACTGCTCTAATCTTATCTACATTTTGTTCTTTTTCCTCACTGGATATTAGGTGCAATAGACAAATTAAATTGTTACTATTTCTACCACAAGCTTAGAGTAACTATTCGAATATTCATAGTATTTTAGCCTGAAGCAGTTTTTTCTCCCTATAGGCATGGCCTTCTTAAAACATGAATGTGGAACACTTCCTTACTAATCCCAGTTACTGCAGGGATTAGTGAAAATGAAATATATTGAGAAATTTGTGGTCATTTCAGAGCTTTAAATAGCTTATCCTAACTGAAGACGTAGTAATGAAGTTTCCTTCTCCATAGACAGCTAAGAAGCTGAAAGTCCAGGATCACATGGTGTTTCTTAGAGCCCTTCAGAATTACTTAAAGAATTAGAGAAAGGACCAATGGAGCTGAGGGGTTTGCAGCCCCTTAGGAGGAACAACAATATGAA
>NW_022196901.1:3523695-3524203 GCF_008632895.1 Mastomys coucha
AAAAAAAAAAAAAAAAAAAAAAAGAATGGATCTAAAGACCGGAGCACCAGCCAGGAGGCACAAGTCCCATGAGTCCCAGGGGAACTGCAGGGTGGCAGGGAAAGGATCCTCTCAGCTTCTGAGTGACAGAGGGTGCTCAGTGTCCTTCTCTGCCCTTTCCCTGCAAGTGGAGGAACTACCTCCAGGGAACTCCTTAAGCCAGAGACTTGGGCAAGAGCCGCCATTTTCTCTCTGGTGAGTTTCTAAGATGGGAGCAGCCATCCAGGAGGCACAGGTCCCACGAGTTGCAGGGGACTTGCAGGGCGGCAGGGACAGGACAAGCTCTAGTCAGAGACACTAAAAACATCAACACCAAAAAGCAAGAGATGGCGAAAGGCAAATGCAAGAATTCTACCAACAGAAACCAAGACTATTTGACTTCATCAGAACCTAGTACTCCAACTGCAGCAAGTCCTGGATATCCCAAAACACCTGAAAAGCAAGAATTGGATCTAAAATCATATCTCAC
>NW_022196901.1:3530608-3541891 GCF_008632895.1 Mastomys coucha
CTGAGGGGTTTGCAGCCCTTTAGGATGAACAACAATATGAACTAACTAGTACCCTCAGAGCTCCCAGGACCTCAACCACCATCCAAGGACCGCACATGGAGCAGCATGTGTATTGTAGAGGATTGCAATTTGATCATCAATAGGAGGAGAGAAGCTCAGTCCTGTGAAGGTTCTGTGCCCCAGTGTAGGGGAATGCCAGGGCCAATAAGTGGGAGAAGGTGGGGTGGCAGGCATGGGGAGAGGGGAGGCAACAGGGGTTTGTTTTTGTTGATTTTGTTTGTTTCTTTGTTTTTTGGAGGGGAAACTGGGAATGGAGAAATGTACATGTAAATAAAGAAAATATCTAATAAAAAAATAAAAATAAAAAAAAGTATGGATCTAGTTGTAGGATTTCACTTTCCAGTGTTGCATTGAAGCCATAGAGAAATATCTTGATAACACTTTTAGAGACATGAAAACAATGGGCATGCACTTTGGAAAACACAATGCAGAGCTAAGTAAAAATTTTTTCTCAAGTAGTTGAGATTTCTTAAACCAGAAATATAATCACATGGACTCCTGCTTAGATGTAAATAAGCAACCCAAACAAATAGATAATGAAGCCCACCTTTTGTCAAAAAATGACATCTGAAATTAGAAAACACATGTAAAAACTGATATTCAGCTTTCCAATTTTCTCAATACAACCACTGATTCCAAAAACTCATGTACTACGTGACAGAAAATATGTTAGAAATAAGGTTTTCTCAAGTGTAAGTAAAGAATGGAGACATTTAAACAGATACTTCAAGCAAAAAATAACATGAATTTTCTTAGATATAATAGATTGGTAGTTTACATTTCTAAGAGCTTGGTCAAGATCAAGAATAAGGCTACAATCTTGTAAAAAAAAATGCCAGATGTAGGAAGAGGGATCAGTTAGGAGACTGTGCAGTTTTATTTACAATTACATAAGATTACCTACTCTTACTAAAAATCTAGGCATTCCAGGGAAACTTTTCAAAAGAATAAAAGTTCTCCGTTATAGGGTGGGAGAGATAGCTTGACAATTAAGTGAGTTTCTGGTGTAATTGAGCAGAATGGACTCTATTGCCAGCACTCACATAACAAGCTATTAATTGCAAACATATCTATAATCTTATCTCCTTATATTTTTGGTTGTGAGCCTAGCCTTTAACGGCTGAGCCAAAGGACAGGAGAGACATCCTAACAGAGAAAATGGGAGGCTCACATTGGAAAAGAACTTGCCTCATAGGTGTAGGCAGAATGTGTTAATGGAAGATACTCCAGGACTTCTTTTGGCCACTGTGATGGAACACTTGGAGAAATAACCTCATATGCAAGTGCACTTACACTTACAGATGCACAGACTAACACATATGCAAACATATACACAAACACACACACACACACACACACACACACATATGGATACTTTAAAAAAGTGAAGTGAAATGTATTGAGTCACTCTAACAATCACCCAGCATAGGGAAATGTATCACAGAGCTCTGTTCTTTACCTTAATGCTGGCTATCTACAATTCAAAAGATATGTGGCAGGGATTGGGGGGAGGTAACTGTCTTTTATTTTGTATCTCTGCTAAGACTGCTACACTCTAGTGAATAGCTCCAAAGCCAGTCACACAGATGGCCCTGGTTAGTCTTGGTAGATGACAAATAAGGTGAGAATTTTGCTGGTAGTAGGGAACATGAACAGGGTAGATAGTAGGTACAAGGGACATGACAGTGCCAGTATATAAAGCATGCATATATAAATCATAAAAATAACAAATACACATTATTCACACATACTAGATAACCCATAGCATATGGCTCAGCTTCAAAATGTGATTCATTTCTAATTTTGGATATTGAATATATATATTCAATCCTTAAAGGATCACTTTTTTTTCTCAATTGAACTGCAACATTTTGTGAAGATAGATTTCTTGGGTTTAATGTGTACTTGATACTTGTGTTAATTTGAGTGAGAATGCCTCCAACCCTAATAGGATAATACATTTGAATACTTAGTCCCCAGGTGTTGTAACAATTTGCGAAGAAATAGGAGATGTAACCTTGTTGGAGGAAATGTGCCCTGGGGATAGGCATTGTCCATTATCACACTCCAACTTATAGATCAGGATGTAAGCTCTCAGTCACTGCTCTAGCACCACGCCTGCATGCTAACTGCCATATCCCCCACCATGATGATCATGTACTCTAACTTTCTGGGACCATGATTCCCTTCTCAGAATATATTTTCTTTATGGTGCCTTGGCCATGGTGTCTCTTCAGAGCAATATAAAAGTAGTGAAGACACCACTATTCTAATAATGCACATTCTAATGCCTGAAATGAAAAATTACCTTTGTAGTTATTGGATGTATTAGTTATTTTTAAAGTATCTGTGATAAATCTGCATGAGTAAGGCAACTTAAAGATGAAAGAGTTTATTAGGTTTCCAGTTTCAGAGGTGTAAGAGTTCATCATAGAAGGGTAGCTTGGGTAGCAAAAAGCAAGCATGGTAGCAGGAGCAGGAAATCAAGAGCTCATATCGTTTACCATGGGCATGAGGCAGAAAAAGGGAACTGGAAGTGTTGACAGGCTTTAATCTCAAAGCCTATCTCGAAAATGACATGCTTTCCCTAGCAGATACATAACACCTATACCTCCCCAAAACAGTACCACCAAACAGAGGCCAAGTAGAATACCCAATACCATGGGAGACATTTCTCATTCAAGCTGCCATGTTAGGAAATGCAATCTCCAGACAATTTTTCTGTCATTTATTTGGAAATAATTAACATCTCTTTAGATATAAATAGAGGTTGAAAAGTAATGTGTTATATATTGTTATACACTTTACATTGCATTAGAATTTTTAAATCTAATTCAGTTGTTAAAAGGCATATAAAACTGCCCAGTCTTTCCATGAAGAACACACCAATTCTCCAAATCTATGGATAAGGCTTGAATAATACATGAAAGCAGGACCTCACTTCTTCAACATTTCAAATCACGATGTATTTTGCCTTCATCTCAAGTGTTAGTAGAAACATTATTTTCTTAGTGTGAAATCCAACTACATGGCCAATCAAGTTGACTGATTAGATATGTCAAAAAGAATAGTAGCCAATGTCCTGCAGCCTGCTGACCTTGCATGTAAGATCACAAATTTAATCAGGCCCACTTCTTCTAAATTCATATGGATTGAGAGAAAAAAATCTTTTCCTTGTTGCACTGCAGATCCTGTGCTTAATTGATCCTCACTCTTTACTGCATTGACAGTGATCTGAATAGTTGCTTAACAACTGGCATTCTGGTATAATTGTTCATCTTTAGCTGTTACACAGAGAAATGACTTAATAAACTGATCAGAATAAGCTGCATGAAAATTACAAATATCACCAGTCATGCATTATTCTACAAGCAACTCCTTTCAGGTAAGATTGGTCATCATCCCTAGAAAAATTATTTTCAGAAATTCATTTTCCATAAGTGGGCACCCAGCAATTTTCTAATAATGTTTCAAGATGTTTTCTTGTAGGACACAAATTTCTTTCTTTTTTATTAGATACTTTCTTTACTTACATTTCAAATGATACCTCCTTTCCTGATTTCTTCTCCTGAAAAAAAACAAAAAACAAAAAACAAAAAACAAAACCCAAAAAACATAAACCTGTTCCCTCCTTCCTCCCCCTGCTCACCAAAGTACCCTATCCTGCTTCCTGGCCCTGGCAGTCTTCTACACTAGGGCATAGAACCTTCACAGGAACAAGGGCTTCTCCTCCCATTGATGACCGACTAGGACATCCTCTGCTACATATGCACCTGGGGCCATGAGTCCCACCATGTGTAACTCTTTGGTTGGTGGTTTAGTCCCTGGGAGCTCTAAGGGTACTAGTTAGTTCATGTTGTTGTTCATCCTAAGGGGCTACAAACCCTTCAGCTCCTTGGGTTATTTCTTTAGCTCCTTCATTGGGGACCCTGTACTCAGTCCAATGGATGGCTATGAGCTTCTACTTCTGTATTAGTCGGGTACTGTGAGAGCCTCTCAGAAGACAGCTATATCAGGCTCCTGTCATCCAGCAATTGTTGTCATCCACAATAGTGTCTAGATTTGATGACTGAATATGGGAAGGATTTCCAGGTAGAACAGTCTCTGAATTGTCATTCCTTTAGTCTCTGCTGCATAGTTAGTCTCTACAACTTCTTCCATGGGTATTTTGTTCCCCCTTCTAAGAAGGAACTAAGGATCCTCACTTTGGTCTTCCTTCTTCTTGTGTTTCTTATGGTTTGTGGTTTGTATTTTGTGTATTCTGATCTTCTAGGCTAATATCCACCTATCAGAGAATGCATACCATGTGTGTTCTTTTGTGATTGGGTTACCTAACTCAGGATGATATTCTCCAGGGCCATCCTTTTCCCAAGAATTTCATAACTTCATTGTTTTTAATAGCTGAGTAGTACTCCATTTTGTAGATATACCACATTTTCTGTATCCATTCCTCTGTTGAGGGACATCTAAGTTGTTTCCAGTTTCTGGCTATTATAAATAAGGCTGCTATGAACATAGTGGAGCAGGTGTCCTAATTACATTTGGAACATCTTCTGTGTATATGCCCAGGAGTGTTATAGCTGGATCCTCTGGTAGTACTATGTCTAATTTTCAGAGGAACCACCAAACTGATTTCTAGAGTGCTTTTACTAGCTTGGAATTCCACCAGCAATGAAGGAGTGTTCCTCTTTATCTACACCCACACCAGCAGCTGCTGTCACCTGAGTATTTTTATCCTAGCCATTCTGACTGGTGTGAGGTGGAATCTCAGGGTTGTTTTGATTTGCATTTTCCTGATTACTAAGGATGTTGAACATTTCTTTAGGTGCTTCTCAGCCATTTGGTATTCATCAATTGAGAATTTTGTTTAGCTCTGTACCCCATTTTTTAATAGGTTTATTTGGTTCTCTGGAGTCTAACTTCTTCAGTTCTTTGTATATATTGGATATTAGCCCTCTGTCAGATATAGGATTGGTAAAGATCTTTTCCCAATTTATTGGTTCCTGCTTTGTCCTATTGACAGTGTTTTTTGCCTTACAGAAACTTTGCAGTTTTATGAAGTCCCATTTGTCAATTCTTGATCTTAGAGCATAAGCTATTGGTGTTCTATTCAGGAAAATTTCCCCTGTGCCCATGTGCTCAAGGCTCTTCCCCACTTTCTTTTCTATTAGTTTGAGTGTATCTGGTTTTATGTGGAGGTCCTTGATCCACTTGGACTTGGGCTTTTTACAAGGAGATAAGAATGGATCAATTAGCCTTCTTCTACACGCTAACCGCCAGTTGAGCCAGCACCATTTGGTGAAAATGCTGTCTTTTTTCCACAGATGGTTTTAGATCCTTTGTCAAAGATCAAGTGGCCATAGGTTTGTGGGTTCATTTCTGGGTCTTCAATTCTATTCCATTGATCTACCTGCCTGTCACTGTACCAATACCATGCAGTTTTTTTTTGTTTGTTTGTTTGTTTTTTAATCACAATTGCTCTGTAGTACAGTTTAAGGTCAGGGATGGTGATTCCACTAGAGGATCCTTTATTGTAGAGAATAGTTTTGGCTATCCTGTTTTTCTTGTTATTCCAGATAAATTTAAAAATTGCTCTTTCTAAGTCTATGAAGAATTGAGTTGGAATATTGATGAGGATTGCATTGAATCTGTAGATTACTTTCAGAAAGATGGTCATTTTTACTATATTAATCCTGCCAATCCATGAGCATGGGAGATCTTTCCATCTTCTGAGATCTTATTCAATTTCTTTCTTTAAAGATTTGAAGTTTTTGTCAAACAGATCTTTTACTTGCTTAGTTAGAGTCACACCAAGGTATTTTATATTATTTTTGACTATTGTGAAGGGTGTTTTTTCCCTAATTTCTTTCTCTGCCTGTTTATCCTTTGTGTATAGGAAGGTCACTGATTTGCTTGAGATAATTTTATATCCAGCTACTTTGCTGAAGTTGCTTATCAGGTTTAGGAGTTCTCTGGTTGAATTTTTGGGGTCACTTAAGTATACGATCGTATCATCAGCAAATAGTGATTATTTGACTTCTTCCTTTCCAAATTTGTATGCCTTTGATATCCTTTGGTTGTCTAATTGCTCTGGCTAGGACTTCAAGTAGGATATTGAATATGTGGGGAGAGAGTGGGCAGCCTTATCTAGTCCTTCATTTTAGTGTGATTGCTTCAAGTTTCTCTTCATTTAGTTTGATGTTGGCTACTGGTTTGCTGTATATTGCTTTAACTATGTTTAAGTATGGGCCTTTAATTCCTGATCTTTCCAAGAGTTTTATGATGAAGGGATGTTGGATTTTGTCAAATACTTTCTCTGCATCCAATGAGATGATCATATGGCTTTTTTCTCTGAGTTTGTTTACATAGTGTTTTACATTCATGAATTTCCAAATATTGAACCATCCCTGCATCCCTGCTATAAATCCTACTTGATCATGATGGATGATCATTTTGATGTGTGCTTGGATTTGGTTTGCAATAATTTTATTGAGTATTTTTTCATAGATATTTATAAGGGAAATTGAGCTGAAGTTTTCTTTCTTTGTTAGGTCTTTGTGTGGTTTGGGTATAAGAGTAATTGTGGCCTCATAGAATGAATTGGGTAGAGTAACTTCTGTTTCTATTTTGTGGAATAGTTTGAGGAGAATTGGTATTAAGTCTTCCTTGAAGGTCTGATAAAGCTCTGCACTAATCCCACCTAGTCCATTGTTGCCGCTGGTCAGCAACAGTCCTGGGCTTTTTTTGGTTGGGAGACTATTAATGATTGTTTCTATTTCATGAGCAGATATGGGACTGTTTAGATCATTGATCTGATCTTGATTTAAATTTGGTACCTGGTATCTGACTAGAAAATTGTCCATTTCATCCAGGTTTTCCAGTTTTGTTGAGTATTGGTTTTTGTAGTAGGCGCTCATGATTTTTTGAATTTCCTCAGTGTCTGTTGTTATGTCTCCCTTTTCATTTCTGATCTGGTTAATTAGGATAATGTCTCTGTGCACTCTAGTTTGTCGGGCTAAGGGTTTATCTATTTTGTTGATTTTCTCAAAGAATCAATCAAAGTTTGGTTGATTCTTTGTATAGTTCTTTTTGTTTCTATTTGGTTGATTTCAGCCCTGAGTTTGATTATTTCCTGCCATTAACTCCTCTTGGGTAAATTTGGTTCTTTAGGTTTTAGAGCTTTCAGATGTGCTGTCAAATTGCTGTTATATGCTCTTTCCAGTTTCTTTTTGAAGGCACTGAGAGTTATGAGTTTTCCTCTTAGGACTGCTTTCATTGTGTCCAATAAGTTTGGGTATGTTGTCGTTTCATTATCATTAAACTCTAAAAAGTCTTTAAATTCTTTCTTTCTGTCTTCCTTCCTTCCTTGACCAAGTTATCGTTGAGTAGAGTGTTGTTAAGCTTCCATGTGTATGTGAGATTTCTATTGTTTATGATTTTATTGAGGAGCAGCCTTAATCCATAATGATCTGATAGAATGCAAGGAATTATTTTAATCTTCTTGTATCTGTTGAGGCCTGTTTTATGACTGATTATACAATCAGGTTTGGAGAAGGTACCATGAGGTGCTGAGAAGAAGGTATATCCTTTTGTCTTAGGAAAAAAAAAATGTTCTATATATATATATCTGTTAAATCCATTTGTTTCATAACTTCTGTTAACTTTACTGTGTGTTTGTTTAGTTTCTGTTTTCATGACCTGTCCTTTGCAAAGAGTGGGGTGTTGAAGTCTCCCACTACTATTATTGTGTGTGGTGCAATGTGTGCTTTGAGCTTTAGTAAAGTTTCTTTTATGAATGTAGATGCCCTTGCATTTGGAGCATAGAGGTTCAGAATTGAGAGTTCATCTTGGTAGATCTTACCTTTGATGAGTATGAAGTGTCTCTCCTTATCATTTTGATCACTTTAGGTTGAAAGTTGATTTTATTCCAAATTATAATGGCTACTCCAGCTTGTTTCTTTGGACCATTTGCTTGGCAAATTATTTTCCAACCTTCTATTCTGAGGTAGCACCTGTCTTTGTCTCTGAGGTGGGTTTCCTGTATGCAACAAAATTTTGGTTCCTGTTTATGTACCCAGTCTGATAGTCTATGTCTTTCTATTGGGGGAATTGAGTCTATTGTTATTAATAGATATTAAGGAAAAGTAATTGCTGCTTCCTGTTATTCTTGTAGTTAGAGTTAGAATTCTGTTCTTGTTGCTATCTTCTTTTAGATTTGTTAGAAGATTACTTTCTTGCTTTTTCTAGGATGTAGTTTCTCTCCTTATATTGCAGTGTTCCATTTATTATTCTTTGAAGGGCTGGATTTGTGGAAAGATGTTATGTAAATTTAGGTTTGTCATGGAATGCCTTGGTTTCTCCACCTATAGTAACTGAGAGTTTTGCTATAGTAACCTGGGCTGGCATTTTTGTTCTCTTAGGGTCTGTATTTCATCAACCCAGGATCTTCTGGCTCTCATAGTCTCTGGCAAGAAGTTCGGTATAATTCTGATAGATCTGCATTTTTATGTTACTTGATCTTTTTCCCTCACTGCTTTAATATTCTTTGTTTTGTGCATTTGATGTTTTGATTATTATATGACAGGAAGTATTTCTTTTCTGGTCCAAAGTATTTGGAGTATTGTAGGCTTCTTGTATCTTTGTGGGCATCTCTATTTTTTAGGTTCAGGATCTTTTCTTCTATAATTTTGTTGAAGATATTTATTAGCCCTTTAATTTGGAGGTCTTCACTCTCTTCTATTCCTATTATCCTTAGGTTTGGTCTTCTCATTGCATTCTGGATTTCCTGGATGTTTTAGGTTAGGAGCTTTTTGCTGTTTGCATTTTCTTTGACTGTTCTGTCAATGTTTTCTATGGTGTCTACTACCCCTAAGATTCTCTCTTCTATCTCTCATATTCTATTGGTGATGCTTTTATCTATGACTCCTGATTTCTTTCCTAGGTTTTCCAACTTCAGGGTGATTTCTTTATTGTTTCTATTTCCATTTTTAGATCCTGGATGGTTTTGTTCATTTACTCTGCCTGTTTGATTGTGTTTCCTGTAATTCTTTAAAGGATTTTTGTGTTGCCTCTTTAAGCGCTTGTACTTATTTTCCTATGTTCTCCTTTATTTCTTTAATGGAGTTATTTATATCCTTCTTAAATTCAACTATCACCATCATGAGATATGATTTTAGATCCAAATCTTTCTTTTCCAGTGTGTTTGGGTATTCAGGACTTGCTGCGGTGGAAGTACTGGGTTCTGGGAATGCCAAGTAGTCTTTCTTTCTGTTGGTAACATTCTTGTGTTTGCCTTTCTCCATCTGTTAATCTCTGGTGTTAGATATTCTTGTTGTCTCTGACTGGAGCTTGTTCCTCCTGTGGGTCTGTAAGCCTGTGTCAGCACTCCTGGGAAATCAGCTCTCCTCTGGTAAGACCAGTGCACATATGGCTGTGGATCAGTTGTCTCTCCTGTGTGCAGATGGATGAATGCAGGACCCTGTCCCAGTTACTCTGCAATTCTGCGGCCTTTGTCTCCTGGCTGGTCCCGTCTTAGAAAGTCACAGGAGAGTAAATGGTGATCTCATCTGGGTCCTGGCATCAGAACAATTTCTGGAGACCTGCTCTCCCCTGGCAGGAAAGGTGCATAGAGGGCTGTGGAACAGGCACACCTCCAGGCTGTAGATGGTGGTAGAAAGGACCCTGTCCCAGCTGCTCTGCTGCCTCTACCCACAAATTACTTAAGTGAAGGAGCAATGTCTGTATGTTACTGGTTACTGGTGTACAATGAATATAATTTTGGATAAGTATACAATTAAAGTTTATTCTTACCATCGATTTTTATTGTGAAAAAACTAAATGATTTAAAGTTTCATTGCCAAATTACTGTGAACAAAAGTTTTTAGTAGTGTTTGCTAATACATTGTTTGTTTTTCATGGTAATTGAAAATATTCATCAAACTCCATTTAAACTATGTTATGCACAAATGTTAAAAGTATAATTTGAACTGATATTCTTTATACACGTCAAATTATAACTTATGAGTTTGGGATATGAGAATAAAAATTTATGGCCATTTTCTTTCTGACCGGAGCAGCCAGCCAGGAGGCACAGGCCCCACGAGTCGCAGGGAGTTGCAGGGCAGCAAGGACAGGATTCTCTCAGCTTCTGAGTGACAGAGGTGGCTCAGTGACCTTCGCTGCCTCTTCCCTGCAAGTGGAGGGCCTACCACTAGGGAGAGCCTTAACCCAGAGACTTGGATGAGAGCCACCATTTTCTCTCCACTAAGTTTCTAAGACTGGAGCAGCCAGCTGGGAGGCACAGGCCCCACAAGTCACAGGGGAGTAGCAGGGTGGCAGGAACAGGATCCTCTCAGCTTCCGAGTGACAGAGGTGGATCAGCGACCTTCTCTGCTCTTTCCCCAAAAGTAGAGGACCAACCTCCAGGGCATGCCTTAACACAGAGGCTCAGGTGAGAGCCTCCATTTTCTCTCGGGTAAGTTTCTAAGATGGGATCAGCAAGCTGGGAGGCACAGGCCCCACGAGTCTCAGGGGACTTGCAGGGCGGCAGGGACAGGACAAGATCTAGTCAGAGACACTAAGAACATCTAACACCAAAAATCAAGAGATGGCAAAAGGGAAATGTAGGAATGTTATCAACAGAAACCAAGACTACTTGGCTTCATCAGAACCTAGTACTCCCACTGCAGCAAGTCCTGGATATCCCAAAACACCGGAAAAGCAAGAATTGGATCTAAAATCATATCTCACAATGCTGATAGAGAAACTTAAGAAAAACATGAATAACTCCCTTAAAGAAATACAGGAGAATACAGGTAAAGAGGTACAAGTCCTTAAAGAGGAAACAAAAAAAAAAATCCCATAAAGAATTACAGGAGATCACAAGTAAACAAGTAGAAGCACTTAAAGAGCAAACTCAAAAATCCCTTAAGGAATTACAGGAAAACACAAACAAACAGGTGAAGGAATTGAGTAAAACCATCCAGGACCTAAAAATGGAAGTCGAAACAAAGAAATCAGAAAAAGAGACAACTCTAGAATTAGAAAACTTAGGAAAGAAGTCAAGAAACATAGATGCAAGCATCACTAACAGAATACAAGAGATGGAAGAGAGAATCTCAGGGGCAGAAGATAACATAGACAACATTGTGAGAAGAGTCAAAGAAAATGCAAAAAGCAAAAAGACTCTAACCCAAAACATCCAGGAAATCCAGGACACAATGA
>NW_022196901.1:3542490-3544120 GCF_008632895.1 Mastomys coucha
ATACAGGAAACCCACCTCAGTGACAAAAACAGACACTACCTCAGAATAAAAGGCTGGAAAACAATTCTGCAAGCCAATGGCCCCAAGAAAAAGCTGGAGTAGCCATTCTATTATCGAATAAAGTCGACTTTCACTCTAAAGTGATCAACAAAGCTAAGGAGGGACACTTCATATTCATCAAAGGTATGATCTACCAAGATGAACTCTCAATTCTGAACCTCTATGCTCCAAATGCAAGGGCATCTACATTCATAAAAGAAACTTTACTAAAGCTCAAAGCACACATTACACAGCATACAATAGTAGTGGGAGACTTCAACACCCCACTCTCTGCAATAGATATATCATGGAAACAGAAACTAAACAAGGACACAGTGAGACTAACAGAAATTATGAAACAGATGGATTTAACATATATCTATACAACTTTTTATCCTAAAACAAAAAGATATACCTTCTTCTCAGCACCTCATGGTATCTTCTCCAAAATTGACCATATAATTGGCCAGAAAGCAGGCCTCAACAGATACAAGAAGATTGAAATAATTCCTTGTATCCTATCAGATCACCGTGGACTAAGGCTGCTCCTCAATAACAACATAAACAATAGAATGCCCACATACATGTGGAAGCTTAACAACACTCTACTCAATGATAATTTGGTCAAGGAAGGAATAAAGAAAGAAATTAAAGACTTTCTAGAGTTTAATGAAAATGAAGCCAAAACATATACAAAATTATGGGATACAATGAAAGCAGTCCAAAGATGAAAACTCAAAGCTTCAAGTGTCATCAAAAAGAAACTGGAAAGAGCATACACCCGCAATTTGACAGCATACCTTAAGGCCCTAGAACAAAAAGAAGCATATTCACCCAAGAGGAGTCAATGGCAGGAAATAATCAAACTCAGGGCTGAAATCAATCAAATAGAAACAAAAAGAACTATACAAAGAATCAACAAAACCAGGAACTGGTTCTTTGAGAAAGTCAACAAAATAGATAAACCATTAGCTAGACTAACTAGAGGGCACAGAGATAGTTTCCTAATTAACAAAATCAGAAATGATAAAGGAGACATAACAACAGACACTGAGGAAATCCAGAAAATCATGAGAACCTACTACAAAACCCTATACTCAACAAAATTTTAAAACCAGGATGAAATGGACAATTTTCTACACAGATACCAGGCACCAAAGTTAAATCAAGATCAGATCAATGATCTAAGCAGTCCCATATCTGCTAAGGAAATAGAAACAGTCACTAATGGTCTCCCAACCAAAAAATGCTCAGGACCAGATGGGTTTAGTGCAGAGTTTTATCAAACCTTCAAAGAAGACCTAATACCAATACTCCTCAAACTATTCAACAAAATAGAAACTGAAGGCACTCTACCTATTTTGTTCTATGAAACCACAATTACTCTTATACCTAAACCACACAAACACCTAATGAAGAAAGAAAACTTCAGAACAATTTTCCTTATGAATATCGATGCAAAGATACTCAATAAAATTCTTGCAAACCGTATCAAAGTACACATCAAAATGATCATCCAACAGGATCAAGTAGACTTCATCCCAGGGATGCAGGGATGGTTCAATATATGGAAATCCATCAACGTAATTCA
>NW_022196901.1:3545811-3546111 GCF_008632895.1 Mastomys coucha
CATTACTTCATTGCTGGTGGGATTGCAAACTGGTACAACCACTCTGGAAATCAGTTTGGCAGTACCTCTGGATATTGGACATAGTTCTACTAGAGGTCCAGCTACACTACTCCTGGGCATATACCCAAAAGATACTGCAACATGTAATAAGGACACATGCTCCACCATGTTCATAGCAGCCTTATATATAATAGCCAGAACCTGGAAACAACCCAGATGTTCCTCAACAGAGGATTGGATACAGAAATTGTGGTACATCTATACAATGGTGTATTACTCAGCTATTAAAAACAATAAATT
>NW_022196901.1:3546121-3546770 GCF_008632895.1 Mastomys coucha
TACAGAGCAACTGTGATAAAAACTGCATGGCATTGGTACAGTCACAGGCAGGTAGATCAATGTAACTGAATTGAAGACCCAGAAATGAAGCCAAAAACCTATGGTCACTTAGTCTTTGACAAAGGAGCTAAAACCATCTAGTGGATAAAAGACAGCATTTTCAACAGATGGTGCTGGCTCAACTGGCAGTTAACATGTAGAAAAATGCAAATCGATCCATTCCTTTCTCCTTGTACAAAGCTTAAGTCCAAGTGAATCAGGGACTTCCACATCGAAGCAGATACATTAAAATTAATAGAAGAGAAAGTGGGGAAGAACCTCGAGCAAATCGGCACAGGGGAAAATTTTCTGAAGAGAACACCAATAGCTTCTGCTCTAAGATCAAGAATTGAAAAATGTGACCTCATAAAGTTGCAAAGCTTCTGTAAGGCAAAAGACACTGTCAATAGGACAAAACGGCAATGAACAAATTGGGAAAAGGTCTTTACCAACCCTATATCTGACAGAGGGCTAATATTCAATGTATACAAAGAACTCAAGAAGTTAGACTTCAGAGAACCAAATAACCATATTAAAAAAGAGGTACAGAGCTAAACAAAGAATTCTTAATTGAGGAACTCCGAATGGCTGAGAAGCACCTAAAGAAATG
>NW_022196901.1:3548011-3550230 GCF_008632895.1 Mastomys coucha
GAATACAGGAAGAACAACCCACAAACCACAAGGAACTCAAGAAGAAGGAAGACCAAATGGTGGACATTACATCCCTTCTTAAAGGGGGAACCAAATACCCACGGAAGGATTTGTAGAGATTAACTATGGAGCAGAGACTGAAGGAAGGGCAAGCCAGCCTAAATATAGCTGTCTCCTGAGTGGCTCTGACAATACATGACTAATATGGATGTAGAGGCTCACAGCCATCCATTGAACTGTGTACAGGATCCCCAGTGAAAGAGTTAGAGAAAGGACCAATGGAGCTGAGGGGTTTGCAGCCCCTTAGGTCGAACAACAATATGAACTCACTAGTACCCTCAGAGCTCCTAGGGTCTCAACCACCAACCAAGGACTGTACATGGAAGGGTCTGATTGTTCTGGAAGCATGTGTATAGTAGAGGATTGCAAGTTCGAACATCTATAGGAGGAGAGGACCTCGGCCCTGTGAAGGTTCTGTGCCCCAGTGTAAGGGAATGCCAGGGCCAATAAGTGGGAGACGGTGGGGTGGCAGGCATGGGGAGGGCGAAGGTAACAGGGGGTTGTTTTTGTTTGTGTCTTTGTTTTTTCGAGGGGAAACTGTGAAAGGAGAAATTTACATGTAAATAGATAAAATATCTAATAAAAATATTATTCTCATATACATGTATATATTAACACAAGATATAATCTAAGTCTCTCAAATATTACACATAGTTTACTGAAATATTGACTATAGTTTTTCTACTATGAAACTTCTGGAAATTTATTTTTTCTACTTTTTATTCACTAGCCAGTAGCTGAAACACTAGCTGTCTCACATACTCAATAAATATTGATTATTGAATAAATAGATGAATGTATTTGTTAGGAGTATGCTTTGTAAACAACCTGTTTCCTGCTCTCACCTTCCTATGATGCTAGAGTCATGAATAGAAGACTCGCAAAACCAACTATTTGCTTTTAGTTGGTTTTTAAAGTCATTAAGTTTATAGGACACACAGCTGTGTTGTATGCCTGTATTGTTGCTGATGATAACATCTCTGACTTTAGCCAACGAACTTGTGAAAACTGCTCTGTAAAACTTGCACGTCACCATCTTCTCTGAGGGTAGTTGACTTTCAGATATCTTTCCTGTGTTGTAGGGGAAGCCCTTTTTCTATATTGCCATTATCTTTTCAGAAAAAAATAACCTTTCAATGTCTTTATTTTGCAGAGGAAAAGCACATTTTATATCCTCATAATTAACTTAAGGAACAACTATTCTTGGAAAATAAACTAAAAATTAGTAAAAGAATCTAAAATAAACTTTGATTTCTAAGACTTTGTAATCATTTATTTTTTTTTAGATTTATCAAATTCAAAACACTTAAAGATTTACAGGATATCAGAAGTTGCTGTCTCAGAAATGCACCTGAAATAAATAACCAGTCTGGATCCATCTACGTGTTAACTCGAGCCTTGTGCCTTTGCTTTGCTTGCTTCTGTCTTCATTAGTTTCCTGGCTTTAACAATCCCTTTTCTTCTTTCCCTAACAGCTGGTCAATTGTTCTTTTCAAGCTCAAGCACTGAACTTGAGATCATAGTTGCACCTGGTCTGGTTGATGAAGGTCAAAATATGAATGTCTCCACGTGAAATTAGGACTAGTGAAAATGTATTCAGGTGAATTAATTTGCCTTTTTTCTATTTTAGTTCAGTTCTTGTTTTGGTCCAGTAGGTAGACATTTTAGTAAAGAACTGATTTGAGAGAATTATTTTTAGATTAATGTTGTTAATATCTTTAATATAGCTATTAAGAACATATATTTCTAACAGTTTCAGCAGCAACATTAAAAGCAAAACATTCCAAATCTCAGACACTCATGAACTGGTAGTCACTCTTGATTGTCTCTCTGACAATTCTAAAGTTAATGATCCTTCATCTATCAGGTCCCAAGACAGAGAAGAGGTTTTCTAAACATTCAGAACTATTGCTGTCCAGAGTGCTGAACCTGAAGCTTAGGAATTTGGTGTTAAGACTCCTAGTTAGTGCCAGGTCATCAAGCATGTCAACAGCAGAATATCTATTGTTACTGAAATCCATCATCCATCCCTCTATCAAAAACTCACACTGGGGCAGTTAGCAAAATTTGTCTCTGTAGGCCAGAATTATCTGTCCTTTTGAAAGAAGCTATGTGAGCTTTGGGACTCTGAAATATATATATGTATACATATATATATA
>NW_022196901.1:3550240-3556697 GCF_008632895.1 Mastomys coucha
TATATATATATATATATATATATATATTTTAAACATGAAACATTTATATGGGAATGGGAATTGAACGGGACTTTGGAGCCATGGAACTTCATATTGACATTATGGCAGTGTTTTTGATTAACAGAAGAATTGTGTGGTAAGAATGATCTCAGATTCAAAATATGCTGCAGTCATGTGATTTTTCTTCCTTCACAGTTCCAACTTAATGTTGCAATACTCTCTCCTTGCTATGGGCCTGGTATCCTCTGATCTGAATAGGACAGTCAACCAAATGCTAAAATATTTTTCTTTCCTCTTGGTAGTAACCAATGGATCATAATAATTCTGTATTATGTAACAACTTTTTTCTTAAAGTTGCAGTGTGTTTGTAGACCATTCAACTTAGGTAAAAATGGCAAACCTGATGGTTTGATTTTGAGAAGAACTTAGCTTAGGTTATAGCAAAAAATGAGCTGGATATATGATTCCCTCTGAATATATTAATAAGATAGAAAAAATGTATCTCATGAATTTTGAAAAGAGAATCAAGGAAAATCAGAGTGACAAAAATAATGCTATTATTTATAATAATTTCTTGGAACATGTTGAAAGTCTAGGCTGAAACATAAACCTACAGTAATTGGAGAAGGAATTAAATGTTAAAAATGTTTTCTCATTTGAATCTACAGAATAATTTAATAGTTAATTTTCAAAATTGTCATAAGAATATAAAGATAAGCTGGGTGGTGGTGGCACATGCCTTTAATCCCAGCACTTGGAGACAGAGGCAGGCAGATTTCTGAGTTCGAGGCCAGCCTGGTCTACAGAGTGAGTTCCAGGACTGCCAGGGATACACAGAGAAACCCTGTCTCAAAAAAAAATAATAACCAAACAAAAAAAGAATATAAACATACAAACATGCACAATGATATTTGTCCATTTGTAAATAGCAAATAAGATGTAAATAATTATTTTGTATATATATATATGTACATATACATATATACATATATATATATATATATATATATATATATATATATGGTTTACTTTTACCATAGTTTCAAGAGGTAAGCAAAACCTAAATTTAAGAAGAAAATAGGTAGTTAATTGTGTGCATATTCATATTTATAAGATAAAACAATGTATATAACTAAAAGTATAGCTGCTTAACAATTTGTCAATACATTAATATACTATATATATACATATATATATATAGTCTCACTTGTTTAGTTCATGAAAAAACAGAAATATTTTATGTAATGGTTGTGATTGTCATTTTGATTGGATTAAAAGTGATGATCGGGGCTGGTGAGATGGCTCAGTGGGGAATAGCAATGAGTGCTCTTCGGAAGGTCATGAGTTCAAATCCCAGCAACCACATGGTGGCTCACAATCATCTGTAATGAGATCTGACGCCCTATTGTGGTGCATCTGAAGACAGCTACAGTGTGCTTACACATAATAAATAAATAAATTTGAAAAAAAAAAGTGGTGGCAACTAAAGAGATGGCTCAACACTTAAGAGCACCTGCTGCCCTTGCAGAGAACTTAGGTTCAGTGAACAGCACTCATGTGCTAACTAGCACATGTACTTCCAATTCCATAGGACCCATTAAACTCTTCTGATCACTGTTGACTCTGCAAACACATGTTGCTCATGCAAGCAATCAAGAAAAATATATAAAACATAAAAATAAATCTTAAAAATGCCTGAGGTATTATTGAACCACAGATTTAGGTGTGTTTATGGGGCATTATCTGAGACACTTAGATCATGAGGTCTCTCAATTGATGACCAAATTAACTTTTTGAAGTCTTCATAATATGTCCACCAAGTAGTGGACCTCTCCTAGATACTCCTGTCTCTATCATGTTCTTCCCAAGTGCTAGGGACCAACTGATGGGTCACTGAGCCCCCTGAAACAATCAACTAAGATAAATACCTTTTCACTTTTAAAGGTACTGTCACAGCACAGAGAGATTTACATTCAGTTGAATGATGTGGAGTAGTCTATATACTTAACAATAAAACATTCTGCGATGAGAAGAGGCAAACGCATATTGGATAGGATGAGAGTGGAGGAAGATGAGCACAGTTTTATTAGTACATGTGTTTCTTTAATAGAGCAACCATAAGAGATAGAAAATTACTTTTTGTAATAAAACAAAATTAGTTTCCTATAATTAACACATAAATTTCTGCTTTTATGGTCTTGTCACTGAACATCTAGGTCTTTGAAATTCAATTCAGATAATACAGTGTTAAAATGGTGGGTTAAGTACCTGTCACCTGAACTCTTTAAAGGAAAGAACTGCTTAAATTTTTCTCCTGCCACATGTAAAGAAAATTTTCTAGAGGATTTGTGTAGCATACTAATAGGGTATTTTTCTTCATGTATGCAGTTCTATTCTAGCCTTACAATATTAATAAAGAGACAAAACAAAAATATTCTGAAGACATACATTGAGCTTAAAGGTCAAATGTGAAATGGCATTCCATTAATTTTTTTTCTTATCAAATGCAATATTGAAAGCTTTATTTTGGAGACACAAAGTAGATTTCATAAATAAAACACTTAGTTAATTAAATTCTCCCCATAACTTACAGCAGAAATAATGAAGTAGAAAAATTAATAACAAATCTGTTTAACTTTCTTTCAAAGTGGTTTAGTTAAAATTCTAACACTGGATGGTTGGATGATTAAGACTTCTGAACACTGTCTTTCCAGGCTGAAGATAAGCTCTGGCTTTTTTTGTGTTTTCCAGTCCCCTTGGATAAGTAGGAATACTCCTGAATTTAAACATACTGTTTGTACACTTGAAGCTGATGAGAATAACTCTGTCCTAACTAGGCAACCCTTTACTGCAAGGTGATTATAGAAATAATACATATAGAAAATAAAGTTAAATTTATGCAACAATACAACATAAATTGTTGAGAACAATGCAATGATGTCACCATTGCATGCCTAACACTGTGGTAGTCTATACTCTAATAAATCACGATGCACTGCCATTAACCCACATACAGACTCTTTGAGCTAAATAGTTTTACTAAGAAAAGTAATGGTATGCAAGCAGCTATTTGAACACATATAGCCTCATAACATTATGGATTTTATTAGTGGTTATATGAGGCTATCTCTCTGGAAGCATATTGGAAGAACAGAAGAGAAAGCTGGGTAGGGTGCCTTGACTGACGTCAGGGATCAGCATAAATTCATTTCATTGGCAAACCCTTAGATCTTCCCTTTGAAGTTGCTTTTGTGTTGCCCTCAAAAGTTTCCAGAGCACAGTTCAAATTCTGTCTCTTATTATTGTAAAGAAATAGAAAGGTGATGCATCTTATATCTGAATCTTAGGCAACCACATCTTCCTAAAGATGACTGCCTGTGTTTTCTGCTTACAGAGAAGTGAGCACAAAGGAAAAGGTAGGATGTAGGGGTCACACCCCACTGATTACTGTCTTCCCAGTCTTTTCTGTTTCCTCAGTTCTCTGTGACTTAAACATTCTTTGTCTTTAGGCTCCACACTTTGAGGAAATGAACTAGAGAAATGTTTGCAATGACTATTTTCAACAGTCCTTCATTTTGCTTCTGACTTCTTTTTCTTTTGTAGTTCTATGATTAAGCACAATTTTAGAAAGGCTGTAGGTGTACTGGTGTGTGACTTGGTGTGATGAAAATAATAAGAGTATTTGGAAACTAGGAAAGAATAGTAATTGGGCTCAGCATTGAAAAAATCACACCACCAGTCAACATAGAAACCTTGTCCTTAGAGATGGTTCAGTGGGTAAAACTTCATGTTATCACAACCTGACTACCAGAGTTGGATACCTTGTTCCCACATTAGAAAGAGAGAAAATACTTCAGAATCTTGTCCTCTGACCTTGTGTACATGATGTCATGCACACACCTCCTTAGGCATGCACATGCACATGCTTTGTGTATGCACATACACTGAAATGTAAGTTCTCCCTAACACTCTCTCTCTCTCTCTCACACACACACACACTCACACACACACAAACCCAAACAAAATATCAATAAATAACAATTTAAAAAATATGTAAAATGTGGAAAAATAAGCCAGTTATCTCTAAAGACTGTGATTTTAGTCTAGTCTAAGCAAATATATACAGGGAGACTGATTACATTTAAGTTTAGTGAAACAGATCATTCTGTCTTAGAAAATTGGTGTGGTAAACAAATTCATGCCTTTGTGTGTAAGTGCATTGTCCACAGCTATGGCAGAGGGGATGATAAGCAAACCCAGGCTCCCCAAAGAGCCTAATCACATAACTAACTTAATACAACTTCTGCAGCTGCCAGGAAAGTGTTTGAAAATCCTGCCAGTGAATCAGACCCTGCTGCTAAGAGAAGAATCTTTAAAAAGCTGGCACCAGGGCCCATGATTGCCATTCAGCATGAGCTGCCAGGACTTGAAGCTTTATCTTTGATGATCATGAGCTGGGCCCATTACCAGACTGACTGGACTGTGATAACTGTGGTCTTGATTGACGATGAGCACATATCTTGTGACTTCACTTCAGAATAGATTCTTTCAGATAGTCTTTGTATTTATTTACCATTCTGCATTAACTTCGGCAGTTTTACATCTGTATATGAATTGAGTAAGATTTTTTTTTCTTAGAATGACAAAACTGTTGGTTTTGTTGTCATTGTAAAGTTGTGACTAGTAAACCCCCAAAAGTAGTGAATTTTATATCCTCTCTTTGGAAAGACATTTCAAAGAAAGATCATTTTATCAATGAATGATCCACATATTTTTTTATCTTGGAATTTCTTTAATATCTCCTCCTGCTTCTAGTACAGGATTCCTAGCCATATTCTATGGGTGACCATGCCTCTCGTGAAGAAGGAATGGCAGCAATGGAAGCACAGTGCTATTTTATGCTATTGTTCTAACTTTCCTAACCTGACTACGGAAGCTTCCTTCCCGCACTTTCTCCACGTACACTGGTTAAGCTAGTAGAGACCCCCTGGCTGCAACTCAATCTGTTCTCTTCAGCATGCATTACTGCCACTCTACCTTCCTTTCACCTCTTCTCTAATCATTCCTGCCATGGAGCATCCTTCCACCTCCATGTGATCCACCAGAAATTTGAATGCTCTTAGATCTTTGCCAGGCACTTCTGCAACCCTCCTCTTCCCCAGCCCTAACCACCCAGTCTCCCTCAGCCTTCTTCTCCTAGGTTTCTTCTGCCTTCAGCTATTTTTCTTCCTCTTCACTGTCACTCTGTAGTTTTAATCCATTGCACTGAAACAGTTATGCCATGATATTAGTTATTTTGGGATTAGTCTCACTAGCTTAAGGCTCTTATGATAGTTTTTATGCAAGTGTACACAATTCAATATAATACAAGCATAACCAAATTAACAATACACTACCTGAACATTGACATTTCCCCAAATCCTCAGATTTTCTAATTGAGCATACTTATTGGGCACAGAACTATGCAATCACAATGAACTTATTTAAGGATTACTAATTGCCAAGGATATTTTATCAACTAATACCTGAATATATGGAAATAAAGCAATCTAAATTCTCAATATTATTACTTTGCATTTATTTATCTGTTTAAAGTTTTTTTAAGAGCAGCACTTGAAATTTGAATTTATATTTAAAGGAGAAATTGGACTGTATATGTAGCTATTCACACTTAATTTAAATTCTTTTATTTGCACCTCTGCTGCTAGCCAACTAATACCCTGAACACTTAGAGATAAAGCAAAGCTGAGTAGCACATGTGCTCCATCGATTTTAATAGAATATCCAGCCAAAGTTTCCATTTTAATGGAACCTGGTAAGAGAAACTGAATAACATGCACAACATTTAAGTACTACATACCATATTCAGATTATTCTGGCTTCTAATTCAGAAACTGAATGAGTGATCAAAAACATATAAATGATGAAAATTAATATCAAAAGGATAACATAAGAGTTAATCTAAATGTTTTGAAATATGAAGATAATAAATTAGAAAAGAATTTGACAATTGCAATTGGTACATACTCAGGTTTATGAAAATCAAATCAAATGAGAGGTCAGGAAAAACACCTTTGAAATTAAACAAATTGAACCTGTCAGAATGCAGAGACAAATTCAAAAGGTAAAAGCTTAATTATAAAATATCAATTTTGTATATTCTAGTATTTATCTTGTTAGGTATGTAGTTTGCAAATGTTATCTCCCATTGTAAGCTGCCTACTCACTTGTTACTGTTTCCTTTGTTGTACAAAGCCTTTTAATTTTGTTATGTCAAATTTGTTAATTGTTCCTTTTTATCCTGAGTAACCAGGATCCTTAGGAATGCCTATATCTGGTAGTATATATCCATGCTTTTTCTCTATCAATTTCAGACATTCCAGTCTTATGTTGAGATCTTATATCTGTTTCGAGTTGACTTATTCCAAGCAAGAGATTAAATTTAATTTCTTTCATG
>NW_022196901.1:3556707-3564314 GCF_008632895.1 Mastomys coucha
TATATATATATATACATGTTCTTTCATACATATACATATGAAACTATGTATATATATATATTTTCCAATATTTTTGAGGATAGTGTGCTTTCTCTAGTGTGCATTTGGCCTCTGTCAAAAACACATGGATATACCTGCATGGAGTTGCTTTTGGGTTTTGTATTTATTCCCTTGAAATAGAGCCATTGAGATGACTCAGTGGATAAAGGCACCAAACATGTTAATCTAATTTTTATCTTCAGGATCAGCATGATGGAAGGAGAGACCTGACTTCTACAAAATTGTCTTCTGACACTTAAATGTGTGGAATGGCACATATGCTACATGTAAGAGCATGAATGTAGACATACATTATAACACAATACACACATACACACACAATAAATGTATTTAGAATGTATAAAATTTTGTTCTATTGATTGTAATGCATGTTTTATGCTAGTTGTGCCATTTTTATTACTATTGGTCTGTAATATAATTTGAGATCAGGAATGTGCTGCAGGTAGCTCTGGGGCTATTTGTAATTTGAGGCTAATTTCCTTCTCTGGTGATGGGTTTCAAACAAGGAATGAGTCAGCACTCAGGTGATTTCAAGTATACCTTCTTCCCACCTTAATTTGTAAAATAAAAGCTAGAGCTGGTGATTGGACAGTGAAAGGAAGGTGGAGCTGAAAGTTGTTAGAAAGGAGGAGTGGGAGAGACAGAACAGAGGAGGAGGTGGAAGAAAAGTGGAGCAGAAGCACTTGGCCTGGAGAAATCTCAAGTTATAAGAAGTCTCATAGATGGGGAAGATGATAGTGTAGTGGTAGATCTGCCCAATCTAGGTGTGCAGCTTGTATTCATATTAATCTGGTGGTGTTTTCATTGCTGGGGCATATTTGGGTTGGAGATTTACTGAAAAAAGGTATGTATAGTAGTAATACCAGTACTGTTCTCTAGGATTTGTTTTCATTTATCTGGGTCTTTATTGCTGTCATATGAATCTTTATTACATTTTCTATTTGAGAAGGTCATGGAGGTTTTATTAGCATGGCATTGAAACCCTAGATTGTTTTTGGTTGAGTAGACAATATTAACAATATTAATTCATCCAGTCCATGATCGTGAATGTTTTTTCTTTCTTAATTTCTTCTTTCAGATTTTTTTTTTCTTGTAAAGAACAACTTTTAATTGGGCACAGAAACTACTCTTCACAAATAACCTCTCATAGGCTCCCTTTAGGGTGCCAAGCCTCAAATCCTTTGCATGACCCCTTCAGTCCTAGGCCATCAACTACAACTGAGGCTGCACCTTCACCAATAGCCTTTCACAGTGCCGAGCCTGAACTGCTTTTCATAACCCCTTCATGCCTTGAAAATCAGTTCCACCTGGGTGACTTTTACACACAACCAAGTACAGTTTTAGCATGAGGTACAATCCTGGCTATTTCTGGAACACAGCTTTTTTGTTCTCACAGAAAGCACTTCCCAGAAAATTTCACCACAGTGATGGTCTCTTCTTAATCCCCATAATGTCTTAGCTCAAGCTAACCAGCATCAATTGTCCCAGTAGTCCCTTCTATTTTTCATTCTAAATAAAGCCAGAGCCACACAGCTGCCAAGTTCTGCTGCTTGCAGGACCTGGAACATGGCCTCCTTGTCCTATTACACTCCTTTTTTCAGAATTTTAAGGTTTCATTGTCTATGCCTTGAATTGGGTTATGGTTATTCCAACATATTTTGAGGCTATTGTGAATAGAACTGGTTCTGAGATTTCTTCCTCAGTACATTTGTTCTAGGAAGGCTAATAATTATCACATGTTAACTTTATAAGCTGGCCCTTTGCAGAACGTGTTTTTAAGGTCTAAGAGCTTTCTGGTGAAGTTCCTTGATCTATTATTTATAGGATCATATAATCAAAAACAAAACCAACAAACAACAAGAACAACAATAAAATAAACCCAAAATGTTCCTATTAAAATATAAATGGGCTATGTAATTTTAAAAAAGCTTTCAAGGAAGAATATGTTCAATGTCCCTATTTTTCAGAGAGGTAAAAATAAAAATATTTTAAGGTTCTTTTTTTCTCATACAATTAAGAAGTTTTTATAAAAACAAAGAAACAAATAAACCAAACACACACACACACACACACACACACACACACACACACACACACACACACGGAAAAGATGCTAGTGAAAATGTAAGAAACAGTGAACATTTAAACAATTGTTAGAAATATTAATTGGTACAGTCACTATGCAAAATAATATTCATGTTTCTAAAAATATGAAAAGTAGGTCTGCCTTATAACTAGCTCATACTACTTCAGGGCATCCTTTCCAAGAAGTTCATAGCTTATGATAGAGGGGATTGCACAATTAAATATATGTGTTCATTACTTGCTATTGTGTTCATTATACAATATCTAGAAAATAGAATCAACCCCAGTGTACATCAATTATTGAGTGAATATAAACATGGTACATGTACACACTGGAGAATTGCATTCATTGCCAGTTTAACTTTATATTCTATTAGCTTCAGTTCCAAGCTCTCAAGTAAGATTCATCCACTGCAACAATAGTAGTGGCATGTCTCTTATGGGGGTAACCAATTATTGAATTATTCCCTATTATATTTGAGGATGTTGTTGTTGTTTGGTTTGGGGTTTGTTGTTATTGTTGTTTTGTTTATTTGTTTTTCCAAGAGGGAACTCATGCATGGTACTGTGATGGTCAAAATGTTATGGCTGGGGAAGTCAAATAGACACAAGAATCTGTTTTCAAGGCGGCAATGTGCTATTTTTGATTTGATCATTTGAAATGGTAATATATTGTCTTCTCAATATTTGTGTTTATATACATAGATGCATGCTCTTCTCAGCATTGATCACAGAAGCTTCTCCTGGTAGTGAAGAGGTGAATGCAGAGGCCCATGACTGTTTAAGGCACTGATAGTATGACTGTTGGAGTGCTAGGTCCAAGAAGACATTTGTACCACTACACCTAAGGCTCACAGAACACTGAAAAAGAAGGGACAGAAAGAATGTAGGAGCTAGATGACAAGTATAAGGGCTTTGGAATGTTGTCTTCTGGGTATGATTAAACCATTGTAATCATGATCTAACAGTATCTGTAGTTGCCTCTACTGAGCCTCCACAAGACAGGGCCTGGCAACAGTCAACCATGAAACAGGACATGGCTCAAAGTGGCCTACCTCTCCCTGGGGAGCTATTGACTATTGACAAATGTTAAGGGGTGGCAGATTATGTCCCCAACTTCTACTTTCATTTTGCATGTGTTCTATTATCTTTCCCTCTTTTGCCTTTTTCCTCCCTCATGACCTCTCTTTACATTCTTGTTGTCTACAGCTCAAAGATAAATAAAAGTTAAGATCAAAAATAAGCCATGATCTACATAGGAGACAAAAATTGAAACATTTGTATTTCTGGCTCTAATTTACCTAAGTCTATATATTATTTTTCAAATTTGCTCAATTTTTTTTCTAAAACTTTTACCACTTCATTGTTTCTTAGTGATGAATAGGACTCCAAAAATGTTCAGTTTTTTTGTAGCTTCCTCCAACAAGGCTACACCTTCTAATACTGCCACTTCACGTGGACCATGCATATTCAAAACACTACCCCTCTTTTCTGTGGACAGGCATTTAGCCTGCATGAGTATTAACCAGCTCTCTGATTAGTGAATCCTAGCAGTTGATTCCTTTGGGACAGCAGCTGCCTGTGTTTACAGGGCATAGAGATTCTAAGAGCTTTGCTAACAAAGAGTGGATTTTTTCCTACTCAAACCCTTCTTCTGTAAAGATACATTCTGATAACCTGGAAAGTGACAATCTTTTCTTTATATTTACTATGCTCAAGGGCAGACTTGCACTTACTTTTTCTTGCCCTATGTAAATGAGTCTGCCATTTTTATGGGCAGAATTGTAGATCTTCATACTTACTACAAAAACCATTTTCCAGGCACCTTAATTATCATTCAGTTCCTGGTGACAGACTCCAGCATTTATTTGCTTGGTGAAACACACATGCAGATTCTTTCCTACTCTGTACAGCTTTGAATTTATCATCCCTTTAAACCTCATCCAGACCAACTCTGGGTAGATGTAGCCAATTAAACCTTTAAGTAAGAGTAATGGCATGGATGGAATGCCAACTATATGCCAGAGAATCTAGAGAATATGGCACAGGTGCAGTATTTTCAGTCCATAAAAAATCCCTATGAAAGATGCATTGTAGGTTTCTGTTTTGGATGGGAAATTGCTAATACATATTGAAGGTTTACAGTAAACAAGGCACAATTTCATGTAAAACATGTACATTAAATTATTTAAGCTATACAAATACTTCTGAAGTAGGTATGGCATATGTTAATTAAGGTCTCTTCAGAAAATGTATGGATAAGATTAAAATAATGCAGAGGTTGTAACAAAAATATTATGTACTCAGATAGATTAGGGTCTGGCAATATTGTTCAAGTAATAAGAGAAAACATAATGGCAGGGCCAGGAATGATCCGGAGCATCCCTATGAGCTGAGCTATAGTAAAAGGACCAACTTGCAGATACTGTATGCAGAAGAGGTTTAGATATTACAAAACTAGGGAAGACAAAGAAATTTGAACAATTTCTCTTTATCACAGAACTTTAAAAGTGAGTTGAATACAACATTCTTCCATATTCCCCGTTGGTCAAAACTTTAGCTCTGTTTGTAGTTATGGCTTCAAAAGATGGGGAAATTGAAATCCCACCCTTAATTATGAATGGTCATATACTTAAGTGTTGCTGTCCAGCAGCAACGTTAAAAGGGGTAGGGTACTTGGAATATGGAGTTAGAAAGAAGAGCAACAGTAAGAGAAAGCTAGAGAGAATACAGGGTGGACATAGGTATACCTGTCCACGTGGATGGTTTAACAAAATTAGACGAGAGTCGTGAATGCTCAGCCATCTTCACTTTAATGCCCCTTTGTTCCCCCCAACAGGTAGAATATATGAGGCAAAACAACTCCCCCAAGTAAGTCAGCATGCCAGTCCAATCAGAGACTTCCTTTTTTATCTGCGGAGGTGGAACTTCCGAATGTAACTGGAACCAGGTTGGAGGCGTGGCAAATAGCAGAAGGTGGGCAGAGAGGTGTGGTTATGAGAGGCAGGCCTCAAACCAGAAGGGTAACACTTAAGCAAGATTTGAGGACATGGAACACAAGAGGAGAAAGGAGTTTTTTGAAATGCTATTTTCATTAGTCAGTTCCTGGCTCTCAGCAAATATAAAAGGAATGTCGCTTAAAGATAAGGATTGTTTAGTATTACTCATGGATTTAAAGGTTTCAGTGGCCAACATCAATGTGGTCAAGTACTTCAGATCAAGAAGCAGAGTGTGACAGACAGCCAGAGAGAGGGAGGGAGAGAGGGAAGGAGGTAGGAGGGGATGGAAGGAGAGAGACAGAGACAGAGACAGACAGAGAGAGACAGAGACAGAGAGACAGAAAAAGACAGAGACTTTTATTTCATCAGTGTCTTCCAACCATGGGACCATAGCACACAAGTACATGGTAGATTTTCTATACTCCTCCAATGAAACACCTGCATAGTAAAATATGCAGCATACTAAATTGACCTGCTATGCACCTCTCAACTCAATTTGATTGACTATCAAAATCAATAGTCACAGGACTCATTGGAGCGAACCATATATAGGCTATGGAATAATTTGGCACTCATTTATCTAAATCAATTCCTGAGGTTATAAAATCTTTTTGAATATGTTGTTCTTTAGAGTAAATAAATATTTTACTTTAAAATATACCTAATGAAAAGTGTGAATCTAATGTTCTTTGAGAAAAAAAAACAGCAGAAAATTTCTGAAATATAATCCTATCTACCAATCTATGCTAGCTAAACAAAGAACATCTTTAATACAGACTTAATTGATGTATTAAATTTATTGTTATGAGTGCTGAGTGTGCTGTTTTACACAAATATACAGTACAAACAGTATGTTCATGGCTATTTTAGAAACTTGGCATTTCTGTCTTAATGCCAAGCCAAGGTTCACTTAACTACATTTTATGAAACTAATGGCAAAAAATTGAAACATAACCTTTAAAAAAAAATCAAACTTTTTAGCACAATCCAACCCAAAGATCTGTTGATTTGATACTTAAAGAAAGGTGGTAAGGAAAATATTATGCATCTTTGCTTTCCCTAATTAGACCATTGTGTTTGTATTGAAGCAGAAAAGTATCATCTGCACAGTGCTAACAAATAGCAGTTGAATCTGAGCTGCAACCTGTCAGGAAGCATTCAACAGCTCTATGTGGCTTGACACATGCACAGTGCCAAGTATATATGACTCTTGTTCAGTACCAAGGGTGCACTGAATGCATGGCATATCACTTAGGCAAGCCTAGGCAGCAACCACCAGGGATTGATTAAGAACTTGATTTTGAAATAATTAATGGTCATCTTCTTTCCACAAATTTTTGTTTTTGTAATATAATCTTTTCAAGTTTCCTTTCAGTTATGCACCCAATAGAGAGTTAAAGCACATGGTTGGTCTAGATAAAGTTCTGTCAGCTATGCAACTTCAGGTCTCTCCTCTGCCAAACATAATAAATATAAATATTTTGAGATGGCACTCAGAGAGGCACACAAGCAACTTCCCTTTATTAAGAAACTTAGAGTAGAATAAGGCAATAAAAAAAAATCCCATAAGCTTATGTTATGTTGAAAATCAGTAGTCTTCCTGAGCTAAAAAGAGAACAAGTATTTTTTTCTTTTTAAGGAAGAAGAAAAATGCAGGCATTGAAGCTTCAGAATCTATGTTGCTTGTGCTTTTCTCCAACTCCACCCTGACTGTGGCAGTGGTTATTCTGTCTTTGTTCCAATTTCTTTCTCTATTGAGGGAGAATGATGTCATCACTTTCTAACTCCTAGTTGTTTAAAAATATAGAATTGCTCCTATTACATGCTAATTGTTAAATTGAAGTAATATCTTATTATTACTACACATTTGTTTGTAGGAGAAAGGCTTTCATGTCAATTATTACTCCACACTGAACTGCTTTATTTTTTCTTATACTTATTCTATTTTCTTCTAAGACTTCTAAAGGACAGGTCCCTAGACTTCAATGTAGGCAGTCCTTCAAACAGATACATTTGTGCTCGCTTTCCTTTAAAATATTGTTAACTACTCTGCCCCAAGGAGTTGAAGCCCTGAAGAATGAACTACAAAGACTTAAAATTATTAAAATAAGTATGTGTATTTGTGATCCATTATGGGCACAGAAAAAAATCTTCACATTTATATTTAAAAAAATTTAATTTACCTTCACATGTTGTGAAGGGAACATATAATGTATTAATCTGACAAGAAAAGTCAGAGGTTTTGTCTTTAAAATATTTCTTGAACACTGAAAGCAAATTTAGTATTTTTTATAACTTTTGAAGTTGCCCTCACTTCAACATGAGTCACTTATCTTTTCATTTTGTAACTGACTTTCTCAAGAAATATATGGCACTTAGTGATATAGTATAAAAGGATTTCAGACCTACACATTCCCAAGTCCCTTTGTAATCCCCTAAAAAGCATTATATATATATATATAT
>NW_022196901.1:3564324-3567933 GCF_008632895.1 Mastomys coucha
ATATATATATATATATATGTATATATACACACACACATATATATATACATACATACACACACATACACACGTACATATATATATATACATATATATATGCTTTATTTTTAAGCATATATATGCATAAAAGACCTGGCTATGCATAGAAGACCTACCTCATATTTCTATATTTCTTAAACAGATCTATTTTCTGGTCACCAATTTAATTTCTTAGTGACTGGCTACACTTGGTCATCTTTGATTAGACTTATTTCCATAAATATTTATCTTTAGTTTTTCAATCTTCCTCTTCTTCTCTGTTGATACTAACTCTTAAATATTTATGACATGTAGCTTGGGTTACATGTGCTCTTTTCATTGTTATTAGTGAAGGTTCCCATTTAATAAGCTCTGTCATCAAAGAAATAGTAATGAACAGTCTTGAATAAGAAGTAAAGAATGGAAACACAAAGGGAGTAGAAAAAGGTAGAGAGCCAGAGCCAGAGCCAGACAAAGAGAACAATAAACAAACAAAAGGCAATGTGGAGAAGTTTCACTACTTGTTTATTTATCCTTTTTAAGTCCCCCCACTCCCCACGTCAAATGAAAGATGAATGAATGTTTCTCGTTTCTAAAAAATAGCTAGATAATTGGAATCCCATAATGAGTCTGTCTGATAAATATATGACAGTGAATTAAAGTTCATTTGAGGGAAAGAAATCTAACATTTTATATTATGGTCACTATATATATTTTATTAATAATAAAATAAGTAAACCACCTGCTATTTTCTATTTTGTATAACTTTCTTTAGATACTTGTAGAAAAAAACGTGAATTAAAATGAGCTTCTACATAAATGAATATTTTCTTACAAGAAAAAAAGTAAAAACTGAAAATTTAATTTCTTGCCTAGTTCGATTCAAACCTTTTGAACACAATATAATCACCTTAAGGGATAGTATATCAAATAACTTTCTTAGGCAAATGAAAACCACTTAAAAAAAAATAACTACCTGTTTTTTTGTTTGTTTTTTGTTTTTGTTTTTTTTCATTTTTTTAAAATCAAATTCCTTGATAGCTGTCAGATTTGCATTCTGTTGGTGTTGTTCAACATTCATGTAGCAAGCATTCCAGGGAGTCCATGTGATCTGCTACAAAAGTAAGCCACAGACTTTCTTATCATGAAATTCAGATCAGAAGGAAATATGCAAGTGGTTAAGTCAGAAACACTTTAAGGGACAATTGTCATGAAACTTGACTCTTTAGCTGTGCTTATTAGAAACTAAAATAAGAAACAATAACTTGCTATAAGTTCTCAAAATAAAAAAGCAACTTCCTACATGGCTAGTATTTTTCAAAGAATAAAATAAATATACTAGATTAAAACAATTATGACCAAAATTTGAAAAGAAAATCATTGTCATGTGTGAAACCACACTGAGTTAAGCAATTAATTCATATATATTTAAGGAGCAGTATTTAGATTTAGAATATTTTTTAAGTTAAAATCAAACTGCTATATAGCAAGAGAAGTATGTTACAAATACTAGCCAAGGAAGAAAGCAGTGGCTTTCAGATCACTGGGGACGCTCACATTTTGGTAGGTGATTATTCCGTGAGACCAGGTTCCTCAGAAGTCTCAGGCTTGTGCTAAAAGTCTGATGGTCCCTGGAGAGCCATCCATCCAAAAGTCAGTGAATAATGGTAGCATCAACAACAGCAAGGTTGTACATACACTGCAGCAAGAAGCAAGGTTGACAACAAAATCAGAACGTGTGCCTAAGACTGCTTTCAATTTGCCCCAGTGACAGAAGACGCTGCCTGTTATAGGGGAGGTGCTCAGGCTCCATCCATTCTTTCAGTAAATACCCTTACAAACCTGTTAGAGGTATGACTATTGGTATGTTTATTAGTGAATAAGCTAGAGTAACAACCAGAGTTCTCCAGTTCAAGTTCCAGGTGCCAGACTTCGAAGCTTAGCACCCGTCTTTTTGTGCACCAGGCTGGGCACTCAGTAGTGACAGCTAGAATATCTGTCATGTCAAGGAGTCATATTTTGATCCTATACATATCCTCCATCTCTGCCTCAATGGCCTTCAGAAATGACTCAACTGTATGAGCAGTGACATAAGATATGACAGAGGCTCCTATTTTGTCTTCTCATTCCCAGCACATGCTGAAAGATGCTTGCCATTTAGAGTTCCTATGAGACATGGCTCAGTATCTTTACAATGTCATGCTTTTGGGTTTAAATTGCCCTCCCTTTCACACTTTTGACAAGTGAGGCAGGGATTAATAACTTATTAAAATTTAGTATGTTTTACTTACACGTGTAGAAGCAATGCCAATAGTGCAGTTTTCTTTTAATATGACCATTTTAACAGTCAACATGATTCTTCATATAACTTATTTTTTAAATGGAATATTTTCTTTATTTACATTTCAAATGCTTTCTGCTTTCCAGGTCTCCTCTTAAGAAACCCCTTATCAAATCTCCCCTCTCCCTGCCTCTAAGTGGGTGCTCCTCCACCTACCCACCCACCCACCTACTCCTGTCTTCCCACTCTGGCATTTCTCTACACTGGGGCATTGAACACCCTCAGGTCCAAGGGCTGCTCCTTCCACTGCCACATATGTGGCCAGATCCATGAGTGTATCCATGTACTCTTTGGTTATAGATCCAGTTCCTGGAAACTCTGCCGGGGGAGGGGGAGGGTCTGGCCAGTTGACACTGTTTCTCACCCACCATGGGGCTGCAAACCCCCTCAGCTTCTTCAGTCTGTTCTTTAACTACTCCATCTGGGACCCCGGGCTCAGTCCAGTGGTTGGTTGTGAACCTCTGTCTCTGTATTTGTCAGGCTCTGGAAGAGCCTCTCAGGAGACAGCCATAACAAGTTCCTGTCAGCAAGCATTTCCCAGCATCCACAATAGTGTCCAGGTTTGGGGATAGATCCCCAGGTAGAGCAATCTCTTTATGGCCTTTCCTTCAGTCTCTGCTCCACACTTTTTCCCCGTATTTCCTTTAGACAGGAGTAATTCTGGGTTAAAAATTTGGAGATGCATGGGTGACACCATCACCAAATCTTGTTTAACCTCTGGATATAATCTCTACAGGTTCTCTTTCTTTTTTGTTGGGTATTTCAGCTAATATCCTCCCTGTTGGGTCCTGGGAGCCTCTTTCTGTCCTGGCATATAAGACTTGTTGGTGGCTACCACCAGTCCCCATCCCCTATTGCTACATACTACTGTTCAATATCCTGATCCTCTGTATATCATCCTGATCTCCTCCCATACCTAATACTGCTCCCCTTTTATCCCCTCCTCCTCCTCTCTTCCTCCAAAGTCCCTCCAACCTTCCACTTCCTGTGGTATTTTGTTCCACCTTCTAAGAAGCACTGAAGCATCCACACTTCAGTCTTTCTTCTTCTTGAGCTTCATATGATCTGTGAGTAGTGTCATGGGAACTCTGAACTTTTGGACTAATATCCACTTATCAGTGAGTACATACCATGTGTATTCTTTTGAGACTGAGTTACCTTACTCAGGATGATATTTTCAAGTTCTATCCATTTGCCTGTGAATTTCATGAAGTCACTGTTTTTTTTTTTTTCTGTTTTTTTTTTTTTTT
>NW_022196901.1:3567947-3604913 GCF_008632895.1 Mastomys coucha
GGCTGGCCTCGAACTCACAAATCCACCTGCCTCTGCCTCCCAAGTCTTGGGAGTAAAGGCGTGCACTACCACCACCCAGCAAAGTCATTGTTTTTAATAGCTGAATAGTATTCCATTGTGTACCAAATTTTCTGTATCCATTCCTCTACCTGGGTTGTTTCCAGCTTCTGGATTTTGTAAATATGGCTGCTATGAACATAGTGGAACATGTGTCCTTATTAAATGTTGGATCATCTTCTGGGTATATGCCCAGGAGTGGTATAACTGGGTCCTCTGGTAGTACTATGTCCAATTTTTATGAGGGACTGTCAGACTGTTTTCCAGAGTGGTTATACCAGCTTGTAATCCCGCCAGCAATGGAGGAGTGTTCCATGCCAGGATCTGCTGTCCCCTTGGTTTTTCATCTCAGCCATTCTGACAGGTGTAAGTTGGAATCTCAGGGTTGTTTTGATTTACATTTACCTCATGAATAAGGATGTTAAACATTTCTTTAGGTGTTTCTTGACCATTCAAGTTTCCTCAGTTAAGAATACTTTGTTTAGCTTTGTACCCCATTGTTAATAGGGTTATTTGATTGTCTGGTGTTTAACTTCGTGAGTTTTTTGTATATTTTGGATAGTCGAGCTCTATTGGAAGTAGACTTGGGAAAGATATTTTCCCAGTCTGTAGGTTGTTGCTTTGTCCTATTGACAGTGTCCTTTGCCTTACAATTTTATGAGGTCTCACTTGTCAATTGTTGATCTTAGAGCATGAGCCATTGGTGTTCAGTTCAGGAAAATTTCCCCTGTGCTAAAATATTTGAGGATCTTTCCCACTTTCTCTTCTATTAGATTCAGTTTATCTGGTTTTATGTGGCAGTCCTTGATCCACTTGGACTTGAGCTTTGTACAAAGAGGTAAGAATGGATCAATTTGCATTCTTCTACTTGTTGACTGCCAGTTGAACTGGTACCATTTAATGAAAATGCTGTCTTGTTTACACTGGATGGTTTTAGCTCCTTTGTCAAAGATCAAATGATCATAGATAGGTAGGTGGGTTCATTTTTGAGTCTTCAATTCTATTCCCTTTATCTGCCTGCCTGTCACTGTACCAATATCATGCAGTTTTTTTTTAAAAATTACTATTGCTCTGTTGTATAGCTTGAGGTCAGAGATGGTAATTTTTCCAGAAGTTCTTTTATTATTGCGAATAGTTTTTGCTATCCTGGATTTTTATTAATGAATTTTAGAATTGCTCTTTCCAACTCTTAGCCATCTTGCTGAAAGCAATCTACAGATTCATCACAATCCCTATTATATAAATTTCTTAAATCTGCGTTGTGAAAAAAATTTTACTCAGTATTGTTTCCATAAATCTCACTTAACTGGGTCTTTCTACAGCTAAAGACCATGTTTGATCTGCACAAACAAATCCTGTTTATTGGCTCAGAATACTTCAGTATCTGTCAACACAGGTTGAGAAAAAAATTATTTCATCAGTTGTATGTAATATATATATATGTCTGTATAAGCATAAATTTATATATATAAATGTTTTACATACATATATATGCATATATATGCTTGTGTTTTGGCCTATGTGTATATATGTGTATGTGTTTGTGTATGAGTATATATATATATATATATATATATATATATATATATATACATATATATATCTGTATATATCTGTATATATATGTATATATATATGTATATGTGTGTGTATGTGTGTAAAACATATGTTAGCAAGGGTCCCAGGGTGGCATAACTAATAGGAATGTCTTCATGTTGCAGGCATTGATCCACTCACTGAACAGGGTAATGGTACCTAAGCTCTTGTCATGCAGCACTTGTCTACTTCAGTTGTGTCTGCATGTCAGGCCTAAAAACCTGATCACGAACCTGAGGCATACACTTCACAGGGAGTCAGACTCCTGGAGTGTTTAGTCGCTGACATCTCCTAGCTCTAATGTGTTCCAGACTGGTTTCTGCTAAAGTCTGTGGAGAGATCTGTGTGCTTTCTTTATTCAGGCATAAAGGTGCCCTAAGAAATATTTCATTATTAGCTAAAACTGAGATTAAACATTATTTCCTGGCCTTCACAGTGTTTCAATAATCCTAATTGATTTCCTAGCTGTAATTAGCTTGGAATTTTTACAAAGAAGCTGTCTTACCAGACAGGGTGACTCCAGAGTTAGAGATAGCAGTTAGGTACTAATTATCAGAGCAGTCCTATATGAGGCAGAATTGTTTTACTAACCAGAGAGAAGTTTTAGGGCTTCTGTCACTAATTATCTATGTTACAGCCAAGGAATGCTAGAATTCAACCTTCAGCTACTTGCCTCAGACAGACTCAGAGAATTTATCTTGGGGCTACCAAAATAGCCACAAAGGAAACCACTGTTCTGCTTTGCACCTGGCTGCTTGTTCTCACCTTGATGTGGCCATCTTCTGCCTACGTGACTTCTGTTATTTGCCCTGTTTCTGTATACTATATAAGCCTGATTTTTACTTTGTACAAGTACACTCAAACACCATACTCCCTTGTGTTGTGTCTGTTTGTCATTTCTTTGCCAATGCCTTGTTGACCTGACTAGGACCCTGTTTCCCCAATGGGTTGAGGGAGGCCCAGATTAGCCAGCCTGTGACAAGCTCTTAAACTGTCTTCTTGCTTTCTAGCCTTGAGGAGACATTGCCTCTAATTCCTTACAAATAAGACCTAGTTTACTCAGGAAAGTCTACATAATTATTCAAAGCTTGATAAGTATTAGATAAAGTATATATTAATCCATATACATTACGTATATGGTATATAACATACCATACACATATACATCAGCATGAATTATAGGGTATATTATGAGCAATCAGCCAGGTGAACACTATTTCTCATAGCAATTATATTACAAACCCTCTGTTTCACGTCATGCTCCACTTCACCTCCCATCTCTATGGCTTCTCAGATGTGTAAGAAGATGAAACATTGTCTTTTTATATTTTCTGAGCCATCAACAGTGGCTTGCAAATTTTGATATAGTATTATACATTTCAGGTACTGACAATCATGAGTCCATTACAGTTGTTATGATGCTTAGGATGTTAAAAGACACATGGGGAAAATGCATTTTTGAACTATTAAAGCCCATAATTTCTTTCAAAGGTCATGCTTGACATTATATTGAGGACATTTTGGCTGCAGATGAAACATTCTACAATCACCACATAGCAAAAGAATTATGACAAATTTTCCATAGTGACCTTTACCCAAACCCCTTTATTTTCTACTTAATGACACAAACAATTTATCTTAGAGTCAACTTGGGAAAAGTAAGAGACACTCTGTAATAAATATGGAACACTAAGAGTGACTTCTTTTATATATATAATTTATTTTATATATTCCTTTTTTCTTCCTTTGAACAGGGTTTCTCTATATAGTCCTGGTATCCTGGAAATCAATCTGTAGACCAGACTTACCTTGAACTCAGAGGTCTGCCCTCCTCTGCCTCTTCAGTATTAGGATTAAAGGCATGTGCCACCACTGCCTTGTTATTTCATATAATCATATTTCTCATCTCTAAAGTTTATTATTACCTTAAAAACACCACAATAAAAACAAAAATAAAAACACAACAAAAAATTAATAAAAACATCTAAAGAGTACCAATTTATTGAAAAAGTGTTTTTTCATTTGTAAGAAGGAAAAATATTTGTGAATATTTTTAAATATTAAAGCTAACACTGACAAAAGAACTAAGTGTTTTAAAATGCTGTCTTCTGGACATGACTTAGCTGTGGCACACATGCATGCACAGAAGGAAGCTGTGGTTGCTTACAAAAGAACTCCAAAGACCAAAGTAGGCAGAATTTCAGTACAGAATGGAGAGAGGCTCCTAAAGGCATAGCCCTAGCTGAAGAACAGTTCATGACATGGGGAGCAAGAAAGAAGCAAGAGTTACTTTTTTTTTTTTTTAGATTTATTTACTTATTATATGTAAGTACACTGTAGCTGTCTTCAGACACACCAGAAGAGGGCGTCAGATCTCATTACAGATGATTGTGAGCCACCATGTGGTTGCTGGGATTTGAACTCAGGACCTTCGGAAGAGCAGTTGGTGCTCTTACCCGCTGAGCCATTTCACCAGCCCAAGAGTTACTTTTTAAATGTGTATTGCCACTGGTCTGTTCCTTATACTGCAGAGGACATGACCATAAATATAATAGCGACTGGATTCAGTAGGTTAGAAATTTAAGGAATTAATGAAACATTATGAAATGAGGTAGAAGAAGATGTGATAGAGGGTTCTGGAAGAATTGGAAGAGGAAAGTTGGAGAGTGGATATAATCAAGATGCATTGTATATACAATATGGAACTTTCAAATAAAAATAAAAGTATTTTTTTTTTTTTTTTTGGATTTTCGAGATATAGAGTTTCTCTGTGTAGCCCTGGCTGTCCTGGAACTCACTCTGTAGACCAAGCTGGCCTCGAACTCAGAAATCCGCCTGCCTCTACCTCCCAAGTGCTGGGATTAGAGGTGTGCACCACTACCACCCGGCAAATAAAAGTATTTTTGAGACAAGGTGTCACTACATAGTTTTGATTGGCCTGGAGTTTATTGTGTAGACCAAGCAGTCCTCAGACTTCCAGAAATATGCATATTTTCTCTTTACTAAATGCTGGGATTAAAGATGTGTGCATCACTATACCTGAAAAACAAAATGTGTGAACTATGCATAACCTTGACTGACTTCTACTTCTGGTCAGATGTAATAGTCAGACTTTTCCTTATTCTTTTTCTAAATAAAATATGGAACTTTGGATAATATGCTTAAAACAGTTATGGAATAGACTCTAGAGAGAAGATGCTAGAGAAAAGAAGCCAATATGGAGACTTGGAAACCTAAAATCCGCACAGTGGTAAGTTCCCATTGCCTCATCAGGACAGTGTCAAGAAAGGTGAAGTAAAGAGATGCAATTTTAACTCCTGCAACTGTTGTGTCCTGCATACCTGTCATCAATTTCATATTGCATTCTTGTGAGAACTTCATCTAATATCCCATTGAGAATGGAAGCCACATAATGAAAAAAAAATGCTCCACAATCACTTTGAAACTTCTTACTTTCAGAAATAACATAAATAAACTAGTGAGTTAGCTCACTATTTGCTAGATTATCAGCTTCTTGTAGAAAAAGAAAAGTCCTAGTTAATATATTTACCATTCATGTTCCTGAAATCCCCTTAAGGCTTCTTGAGATTAAAATATAAGAAATGGTCTCAATTGGGTCTTTTACTGGGATAAAACTCCATGCCAAATAGAAAGTTTTATTTAGCTTATATTTCTATATTACTGCTGACAAGTGAAGTTAAGGTAGGAATTTATATAGGGCAGGAACTGGAGGCAGGAGCTGATGCAGAGGCTATGGAGGGGTGTTTCTTGATGGCTTGCTCATCATGGATTTCTCAGCCTGCTTTTTTATAGGAACCAAGGATCACCAGCCCAGGGGTGGCCCCACTCACAGTTGGCTGGGTTATTCTCCTTCAATCAGTAATGAAGAAAATGTACTATAGCCAGATCATATGGAGACATTTTCTCCATTATAGTACTCCCCTTTCAGATGACTATCTGTTGTTTCAAGTTGGCATAAAGCTAGTCAGCACAGTTATTATGATAGGGATCACAGGATTGGGGAGCAGAGAAAATTAGTGCAAAAATTCATTTTCTTTGTCAACATTAAATGGAAACACAATTTGAGTATGTTAGTGACAGACTTTCTATATGGTTTCATTGAAGTGGGAAGATTCACCCTAAATGTAGGTTGTATCATTTCATGTTCTGGGGTCCCAGACAGAAGAACAAAGAGGTTAGTTACTAAGCCAGCATGTAAAGCTCCCTGCTATGAATTTTTTTGGTTTAGTATGTGTGTAGTTGTAGCAACAAATGATAGTAAATGCACTAAGCATAAAGAAAAAGAAATCATGTTATTTTATTTTGTATTTTTATTATTTTATGATATACTTAAATTTTTTAAAGTACATTTTCCCCTTTCTATATACAATTGCTCCAATAAGTAGCCTTAATTTCTTAGGAAAGTTTCCTTTCTTAGAAAACTTTTTTTTTTGTAAATGATTAGTTTGATAACATACTTCATTTGCTGTGCTTGAGTTCCTCACATGTTCATGGTTCTGTTACACTTAAAAATCTCAGACAATTTCTTTAGAAAATACAGCACATTCTGAGCTTCTCAAGGATGCTTCCATATTTGTTTAATAATTATCCTGCAAACTGCAATATAATTTTAGAAGAATAAGAATTATACCTAATTTACTTCTCTCTAGCTTCTCATATGATGACATGTAGTAAGTTCACGATACATTTGTTGGGTGAATGAAGGCATGCATTGTTAAGCAAAAAGTGGAAGATGGGATTTATGACTAGCTATTAAATTCAAGAATAAAAATATAGCTTTGGAATCACTGTGAAATGGCTTGAAAAATTACTTGAGACCTTGCCTTACCTGGTATTCTAAACATTTATAGAATCACAGTGGCATAAGAAATGAAATTTTCCTGCTGAGTGACCATCAACATCTTTGAATATGCTTTTAAAAATGTTCTAAGCATTTTAATAATACTTTCACTTCTGTGTAGCTTCAAAATGTTTTAAATAGTCTGCACTTAGTAAAGAAAAGATGGTTACAATGGCTAAATATATCTACTTACAATGTTATGTACATCAAAGGAATTAAAGAACTAATACTTTCATTTCTGTGTAGCTTCAAAATGTTTTAAATAGTCTGCACCCAGTAAAGAAAAGATGGTTACAATGGCTAAAGATATCTACTTACAATGTTATGTACATCAAAGGAATTAAAGAACTATGGTGATATGAGCACAGTAAGCACATTCATTGTCTGCTTTTTGGTTTTGCTTTCAGTACACATCTGAATACAGTACTCTGTCCTATGAGCAGTAGACTTTGGATTCATCATATGGTTATTTAGTAAAACAGCTATGGTCTTATTTGAAAATGACATTTTTGACAAATTTCAATAATAAATAAATCTATTGCAGCTAGAATTGAAAAAGATTAAATGTAACTCTGCATTCTCCAGAGTCTGCCTTAGATGTCACAATCATAGTCCATCTTTGGAGGAAGTGAGGGTAGGAGCAGAGGTACATTCCATGATAGAAAGTTGCTTCCTGGCTTTTTCCCCGGGCTTGTTCATCTTGCTTTCTCATATAACCCAGAATCACCTCTCAGGAGTAGCACCACTAGAGGTGGGATGAGCTTTTCCACATCAATCAATATTCAAGAAATTGCCCAACAGGTTTGTCCACAGAGCAGTCTCACAGGGGACAGGCCTCAATGGTGTCTCTTCCCAGTTGAGTTTGTTTTTATCACATTGACAAAAACTAGCCAGGACAAAGATCTTTCGTTTTATAGCATCATAAGAAATCTAAAGCATTATAAAGGGTCTTGTCATAAAGCTAATAAGATACAGAAATAAAGAATTTTCTAGGCTGGACAATGGTTAAGAAATAAAGGACACTCACTTCCTTTCCACAGGATGCAGATTAGGTTAATAGCATCCACATCAAACATGTCACCACTGTTTATAATTCTAGTTTCAAATCATCCTTTGGGCTCCATGCATTTATATATCAACTATGATGTCACATGATATAAATGAGATCAGGCAACTCATGTTCTAAAAATATGTTCTTCTATGATCACTTCATATACAAATCTATTCTATTCCATGAAATTAACTGATTAGTGTTGATCTATATCTATATATACATGCATATTGTGAACATAAACTTATGCATACACACATTTAAATGTAAATGAATGAATTTTTAAAAATAGGATTATTCTGATATCTACATAAGAAAACCATGATGAAAACAATTTAAAATAATGAGGTCTTTTCAGAGTCAAAACTAAACCTCAAATGTCAATTTGGAGTGTAGATCTCTTTTCAGAACAAACAAAGACATGTATTTGTACTAGAGATATTGAGAAACTCAAATATACAGACCAGACACCTTAAGTTTCCTATTTACCTCAAAGAAAAGAAAAATGCAAGTTCAAAATTAAAAACAGCAAACCAACTCAGAGTGGATTTAAATTGCCTGATTATTACATAATGCCCACTGACTGTGCAAATATAACATAATTCTTTTATTTGGAAGGAGGAGACATGAAGTCCTAATGGCAGAGTCTCTTGAACACCCTAGCTCTCTGCCTACATGAGACAAAGCTAGAGTCATCTGAGGTCTGTGTAGATAAAATACGCAGGACATTGTTGAGACTGAGATACAGCTTCACAGAATTCATAAAATTTACACTATAAGGACAGTAATTCCATTTTTTCTTTCTCAAGTATTATAAATGAACAGTAGGTAATTTTATTTTGCTGGTTCCTATTCATCAGTATCCTTAAGAACATTTTCTCAGATGTTTTCTATCCATTTAGCTATCTTCCCTTGGGGATAAGTATGAAATCTTGTACATATTTTTGTTGTCATTGCAACTTGCTTTTTCTTCAGTTGTTTTACTGTAATGCTTCTATATTCTAGGCCTGAACTATCATCATTATTATTATTGCACTGCAAATATATTCTATAACTGATTGACTTGTTCTTTTATTTGTAACAATGCCTTCTCATTGAAAAAAGACTCTAATTATAATTACATCAATTCTTATATATTTTCATACATTGTACTCCTTTGTGTTCCGACTAAAATAATCTACTTATTCCCCTACAGAAGAATGTGAATGACTACACAAATAGAAATAAATAAATGTATGTAAATATATATGTATATATATATTTATGTATGTGTATGCAATATATAGATCAACACTAATCAGTTAATTTCATTGAATAGTATAGATTTGTATATCAAGTGATCGTAGAAGAACATACTTTTAGAACATGAGTTGCCTAATCTCATTTATGTCATGTGACATCATAGTTAATATACATCAATATTTACCAGTATATTTGAATTTTCAATAATTTACTGTAGTTAGACAAGTTCATTAAATGCATGATGAGACATTGAACTTATAGAAAGAAATCATATTACTAAATGTTTTGTAAGATATGATGTGGATTTCCATCTTCATTTCTGCCAGCCTCAAATAAAAATATCACCACATATGACTGGTTTATAATCCTACAATAACGAAAACACCATAAATCTGAATAATTCAACAAAGTAAAATGCACTTATTTTGTGCTTGTTCTATGTAGCAAAGATCCTGAGCAGTGACTCATCATCTGTCCAAAACAATAGACCCAAATAGAAACAAACATTTTCAATTAAAAAAAAAAAACTGAAGAGATAAAAAAGTCAACTTAAAGTATAGCTAAAATTGATATTATATATACATCTCCATGATGGTTTTGTTAATTCAAACCTATGGCATACAAAAGCTGAAGAAACATCAATACAATTTAAAGCAGCTTATGAAAATGATTTGACTTGGGACAACCATAAGTGTAATTTTAAATAAGCTTTCCTTGTTTTGCCAAATGACTCAAACAGAACTCTTTATGCATCATTTTCCTTACTGCACCCTTATGTGTTGCTCAGTTAAGAACACTTCCCATTGAGGCTGAGCCAGTTTCAGAGGACTGCTGTTTAAAGGTTTTTCCTTCTTGCAGACACAAAGGGGTAACTGCCAGAGAAGTATTTGTAGGATCAATTGAGTTTTCTTTATCTTCCACAGAAGGCTTTGTGTGCTGGGATGCTTCAGTTCTTGGAGAAGTTGCAGCTCTTGACATTTCTTGCTAATGCCTTCTCAGGTTCCAGCTGATTAAACACTGGAAGGATTTAAGTATGATATAGCAACTATTGTGATGGAATGATTAGTAGGAACAAAGGGTTTTACAGAACAATTTGTTGAGTTTGCTTCAGTTTCAAACTTTATTTTGGAGAGCAATAACTAATTACTATAGGTCATTGAGCTTATTGCAACTCTGATTTTAACAACTTTTAAACAAAGATTTATTTATTTATTTATTTATTTATTATTTAATGTATAGGAGTGCTTTCTATGCATGTACAACTGCATGCCAGAAGAGGGTATCAGCTGACCTTATAGATGGACATGATTTACCATGTGATCTCTTGGAATTGAACTCAAGACCTATGGAAGAGCAGCTAGTGCTCTTACCTGCTGAGCTATCTATCAAGCCCCTGACTTTAATTTTTATCAGTAGATTTTTCAATGTTATTTTTATACTTAACTAAATTAAGTATTGCTTTAAAATTTTTTATTATATAAACTGTATTACATAAAAGGTCACAAATGAATAAAAGCATCACAAACCAAAATTAAGCAAGGCTGAGGTCTATTAAACTCAATAGAGTTATGGACATTTGGATTGAAACACACATATTCAAAACTTAGAAGTTTACAACTCCTGTAAGAGAAAATACGTAGTATGCCATTTGTGGTCTGGGTTATCTCACTCAGAATGATTGTTTCTAACTTCATATATTTACCTGAAATTTAATTTTTCTCAACAGTTAAATAATATTCTACTGTAACAAATTTACCTCATTTTTAACTATATATTCATCAGTTAATGAACATCTAGGCTGTTTCCAATGTTTGGGTGTTATGAATAGAGAAGCGATGAACATGTCTAATAAAAGCTGTGATGCTTTGCATCATATTTTATACTTTTAGTATCTAAAATATTTTATGCATGCATCTACCATAAACACCAAAATATCCATAGCAAATTTAGAACTAGAAAAACAATTCTCCCAGTTCTCCCACCACTGAATTTTGCTGAAAAGCAAGATTCAGATTTAAAATCCCATCTCATGAAGATGATAGCAGGAAAATAATCTTCTCAAAACAAACCCAAATGAAGAGAATCATACAAACGTAATTCTACCTCTCAACAAAATAACAAGGAACGGCAATAATTGGTTCTTTATATCTCTCAACATCAATGAACTCAGTTCCCCAATTAAAAAAAAAAAAACATGCTAACAGACTGGATATGTAATTAGGACCCAGGATTTTGCTGCATACATGAACCACATCTCAGTGTCAACAGACGCTTTAAGTTAAAAGGCTGGAAAATTTTTCCCAAGCAAAAGGTCACCAGAAAAAAGCTAGAATAGCAATTCTAATATCCAATAAAACAGAATTTCAATCAAAATTATCAAAAACTATGAGGAAGGACATTCCATAGTCATCAAAGGAAAAGTCTACCAAGAACTTTTAATTCTGAACATCTATGCTCCAAATGCAAGGACACGCACATTTATAAAAGAAATTTTACTAAGCTCAAAGTACACATTGCATCCCACACAATAATAGTGGGAGACTTCAATACCCTACTCTCAGCAGAGACACAGTGAAAGTAACAGAAGTTATGAATCAAATGGATTTAGCAGATATCTACAGAACATTTCACCATAAAACAAAAGATTATATCTTATTTTCATCACATCATGGTACCTTCTCCCAAAGTGACCCATGTAGTCGAATACAAAACAAGCTTCAACAGATACAAGATCATTGAATTAATCCCATGTATTCTATTGGACCACCACGGACTATGGCTGGTCTTCAATATCAATAAAACCAACCAAAATTCGCATACACATAGAAGCTGAACAACTTTCTTTTCAATGATAACTTGGTCAGGGAAGAAATAGAGAAAATAAGGACTTTATAGAATTTAATGAAAATGAAGGCACAATATAACCAAACTTATAAAAGCAGTGCTAAGAGGAAAATCCAGAGCTCTGAGAACCTCCATAAAGAAACTAGAGATCATATACTAGCAGCTTAATGGCACAATGAAAGCTCTTGAACTCAAAGAAACACATATACCCAAGAGGAATAGACAGCAGGAAACAATCAATCTCAGGGCTACAACCCCTTAGAAACAAAGAGAACTATACAAAAAATCAACAAAACTAGGAGCTGATTCTTTGAGAAAATCAACAAGATAGATAAACCTTTAGCCAAACTACCTAGAGGGTACAGAGACAGGATCCAAATTGACAAAAATAAAAAATTAAAAAGGGAGACATAAGAACAGAAAATGATGAAATTCAAAATCGTCAGATTCTAGTACAAAAGCTTATACTGCACAATACTGGAAAATCTAGATGAAATAGATGATTTTCTAAACAGATACCAGATACCAAAGTTAAATCAGGATCAGATAAACCATCTAAACAGTCCCAAAACCCATAAGGAAATTGAAGCACTCATTAAAAATCTCCCAACCAAAAAAAGCTCAGGTCCAGATGGTTTTAGTGCAAAATTCTATCAGACCTTCAAAAAGAACCTAATACCAATACTTCTCATACTATTTCACAAAATAGAAACAGAAGTAACACTACTCAATTCGTTCTATAAAGCCAATACTATGTGGATACTTAAACCACACAAAGACCTGACAATGAAAGAGAATTTCAGACCAAATTCCCTTATGAATATCAATGCAAACTGAATCCAAGAACACATATAAATGATAATTCACCACATATGCTTTATCCCAGGAATGCAGGGATAGTTCAATATAAGAAAATCAATCATAAATATAATATACTATATAAACAAATTCAAAGAAAAAACACATGATCACCTCATTAGATGCTGAAAAGCTTTTGACAAAATATAACATGACTACATGTTAAAAGTATTGAAAAGAACAGGAATTGAAGGTTCATACCTAAACATAATAAAAGCTATATACAATAAACCAATAGGTAACATCAAACTAAATGGAGAGATATTTAAAGGAATCTATGTTGTGGATGGGCCTGGTGCTGTTTTCATGAGACAATCTAATGAATAATGGAGCCAGTCACTGGGCATGTAGGAGGGACAGGTTGGACGGAAGAAGAGAGGAAATAGGAGAGAGTTAGGTCCTTTTTTGGAATGGGGGTAGCATAAGGGCAAGATATAGCTGCTAGAGTTTCCTGGTATCATGGTAGATCTGTCAGGATTTGTCACCAAAGGAAACAGATTTAATAGGGCTTACAAGATAAGGTTTTAATTGTTATGCCCAGAGTTTGAGTTACTATTGTTTCTGAACTAAGTATGTGTGATATTTTTCTTCACATGGTGGTTCAACTGGGTTCAAGAGAGAAAGGTATGGCAGCAAAGCATGGGTTTGCCAGAAGTGCACCAAAAAGGCCATGGATGATTTGAAGCATGGGGTTGGAGTGTTAACAATACGCCACTGGGAACCTAGGAGATAGGTGGGGGGATTGTGGAGTTCTGAGTCAGAGTCTCCATGAGATTAAAATCAGGCCGACCATTGCCTGCCAGTGCATGGCTGGCTAGAGTGACAAGGGCTGAGAGTTGCTGGCACAAGAACAGGAATGAGCCTATTCTTTTTAATATTTCCTACAACAAATTCCACTAAAATCAGGGACAACAAGACAAGGCTTTCCACTCTCCTCCTAGCTATTCAATATAGTACTTGAAATTCTAACCTGAACAGTTAGAAAACAAAAGGAGATCAAAGGGATACAAATTGGAAAAGAGGAAGTCAAGATATCACTATTTGTGGATGATATGATAGTATACATAAGCAACCTCAAAAAATCCACCAGAGAACTCCTACAGCTCATAAACAACTTCAGCAAAGAGGCTGGATAAAAAATTAACTTAAACAAATCAGTAGCTTTCCTCTACTCAAAGGATAAATGGGCTGAGAAAGAAATTAGGGAAATAACACCCTTCATAATAGTCACAAATGATACAAAATATATAGGTCTGGCTCTAAGCAAACAAGTGAAAGATACGTATGACAAGAACTTTAAGTATCTGAAGAAAGAAATCAAAGATCTCAGAAGATGGAAAGATCTCCCATGCTCATGGATCTAAATGATTAACATAGTAAAAATGGCCAACTTACGAAAACCAATGTACAGATTAATGCAATCCACATCAAAATTCCTATTCAATTCTTGACAGAGATAGAGCAATTCTCAAATTCATTTAGAAAAACAAAAATCTCAGGATAGGGAAAATGATTTTCAACAATAAAAGTATTTCTGCAAGAATCACTATCTCTGACCTCAAGCTGTGCTACAGAGCAATAGTGATAAAAACTGCCTGGTATTGGTACAGTGACAAGCAAGTAGATCAATGCAATAGAATTAAAGACCCAGAAATGAACCCATACACTTATGGTTACTTGATCTTTGACAAAGAAAGCAAAATCATCCAGTTTAAAAAAGACAGTATTTCCAACAAATGGTGCTGGTTCAACTGTGAGTCAGCATGGACAACAATGCAAATTGATCCATTCTTATCTCTCTGTACAAAGCTCAAGTCCAAGTGGAACAAGGACCTTCACATAAAACTGGATACACTGAATCTAACAGAAGAAAAGTGGGAAAGAACCTTGAACACATTGGAACAGGGAAATTTTCCTGAACAGAACACCAATGGCTCATGTTCCAAGATCAACAATTGACAAATGGGGCCTCATAAAATTGCAAAGCTTCTATAAGGCAAAAGACACTGTCAATAGGACAAAACAACAACCCACAGACTGGGAAAATATATTTTCCAACTCTACTTCTGATAGAGCACTAATGTCCAAAATATACAAAGAACTCAAGAAGTTAGACTCCAGAGAAACAAATAACCCTATTTAAAATGGGGTACAGAGCTAAACAAATAATTCTCAACTAAGGAATATTGAATGGGCAAAAAGAATTTAAAGAAATGTTTAACATCTTTAGTCATCAGGGAAATGCAAATCACAACAACCCTGAGATTCTACTTCACACCACTCAGAATGGCTAACATCAAAAACTCATATGACACCAGATGCTGGAGAGGATAGGAGAAAGAGGAACACTCCTCTATTGATGGTGAGGCTACAACCTGATCAAACCACTTTGGAAATTAATCTGGAGGTTCCTCACAAAGTTGGAAACACTTTTACCTGAAAGCCCAGCTATACCACTCCTGAATATATATCCAAAAGATGCTTGAAATACATGTTCCACTATGTTCAGAGCAGCCTTATTAACAATAGCCAGAAGCTGGAAACAACCCAGATGTCCCTCAACAGAAGAATGGATACAGAAAATGTGGTACAGTTGCACAATGGAGAACTACTCAGCTTTTAAAAACAATAACTTCATGAAAATCACAAGCAAACGGATGGAGATAGAAAATATCATCCTGAGCAAGGTAACCCAGACATAAAAGGACATAAATGGTATGCACACACTAATAAGTGGATATTAGCCCCAAAGCTCAGAATACCCCCAATACAACCCACAAATCATATTGAGCTTAAGAAGAAGGAAGACCATAGAGCAGATACTACAAATCTACATAGAAGGGGGAACAAAATAATAGCAGGAGGCAGAGGGAGTGAGGGAAAAATGGTAGGGCAGGAACAGGTACTGAAAGTGACAGGAGAGAAATACAGAGGTTCAGTAAACAAGTAGCAGTGGGGGATTGGGAACTGGGTGTAGCCACTAGAAAGTTTCAGACTCCAGGTAAATGAGTCTTCCACAAGCCAATGGAGATGACTTTAGATGTAATACCCAACAAATGGGGAGATACAACTTGTAGCGACCATATCTAGTAGATAGTCATGGCTCCCAGTTGAGGGATAGGGTCACCCACACATCTCAAAAATTTTAACCCAGAAATGATCCTGTCCAAAGGAAAGACAGGGACAAAAAAATGGAACAGAGACTGAATGATAGACCATCTAGAGACCTCTCCACCTAGAGATCCATCTCATCTAAAGATGCCAAACTCCCACACTACTGCTGGTGCCAAGAAGTACTTGCTAACAAGAGCCTGATATGGTTCTTCCCTGAGAGGTCCGACCAGTGCCTGACCAATACAGGTACAGATACTTACAGCTAACCATAGGACTGAGCCTGGGTACCCTAATGGAAGAGATAGGGGAAAGACTGAAGGAGCTGAAGTGTATTGAAATCCCATAAAAATAACAATATCAACTGACCTGACCACTCAGAGCTTCCAACAACTAAGCCACCAACCAAAGAATAGACATGGAGGGAGCCAGGGCTCCAGATACATATGTAGCTAAGGGTGGCCTTTTCTGAATAAAAGGAGGCTTGATGTCCCAGTGTAGTGGGATGCTAGAGGAGTCAGGAGGGAGTGGTTCAATGGGTAGAGGAGTACCCTTGTAGAGGCAAAGGGGAGAGGGTTGAGAGGGATGGGGCTGGTGGTTGGTGGAAAGATGACTGGGAAGGGGGATATCATTTGAAATGTAAATGAGTACAATGATTAATAAAAAGATTTATTTTATTTATGTATGTATTTATTTATTTATTTGTTTATTTTTCAGTCAATGACTGGCCCATTTTGAGACCTATGGGTGATCCAATCTCTGACTATATGACTGAGGTTATGTTGTACTTGCTAGCAGAAGCCTAGCATGGTTGTCCTTTCAGGAGCTCTGATCTTCTCAGCAGTTGACTGAGACAGATTTAAATATTCACAGCAAGCATTGGACAAAGGACCCTATAAAAAAATTATGGGAAAGACTGAAGGAGCTGAAAGGGAAGACAACCCCAAAGGAAGACCAACAGTGTAGCTAACCTGGACCCATGGAAACTCCCAGTGACTGAGAAACAAACCAAAGAGCATACATGGGTTTGTCCAAGGCCTCACACATCTCTCTCTCTCTGTCTCTCTCTCTCTTATCTATATCTATCTTTATCTCTATCTATAATCTATCTATATCTATATCTATATCTATATCTATATCTGTATCTGTATCTGTATCTGTAACTATATCTATATCTATATCTATATCTATATCTATGTCTATATCTATATCTGTCTATCAGAGGACTTCCATAGGTGGCCTCACTAGGAGAGGATGCTTCCGATCCTGTTGAGAATTCATGCAGCAGGGTTGGGGGATACCAGAGGTGGGGTGTCCTCTCAGAGGTAAAGGGGAGTGGGAGAGAAACTCTATGGGGGAGGAGACAGTAGGTGACACAGTATTTGGAATAGAAAGGAAGGAAGGAAAATGGAAGGAGGGAAGGAAGTAGGTATTACAGTTTTTAAAGAGCAAGGGTTTATTTTATTGAGAGGCATATGCCATTGTGCACGAGCAAGAGTCATAGAATTTGCAGGAATTGGTTCTCTCTCCTTCAATCATGTGGTTGCTAGACATTGAAATCAGGTATCAGTCTTGATCCATATCACTGCCCTTCAAATAATAAACATATACTTTTAAATGGGATGTGTTAGAGTAACCCCTCTGCTTTGTTTGTTTGGGTGTGTTTTGTTTTGATTCATTGTTCTGTGTAGCCTTACCTGCCCTGGAATACACTCTGTAGAACAGGATAGCCTCAAATTCAGAGATCCACCAACTCTAACTCTTCAATCCTAGAACTAAAGGTGGGTGCCACAAACACCTGCTTAGAGAAATAGACAAATAATTAAACAAATCAAGAAACAAATTGTTACCTCCCCACTTCAGCTCAGCCTTCCGACTCTGGCGGTTTCTGCTTGAGGCTGTTACCTGTGAAGCCAAGACAAAGCTCTCTGCAGACTGTCAGACCTTCTCTGTAGAAAGCCGCCTGGGAAGTTCATGTCAATTCCTACTGCCTGAAGACATCCGCTGACATCCAGCTGCTGGTGACCTTAGCTCCTGACTCCTTCCACATGTTTATGTTATGCAAATATCATTGTAACCTAGAGATTCAGTTTCGGTTTCTTGTGTACATATAACAATGCTGAACCCCCAAAGTAAAGTATGAAGGACAAAATGGCAACCAACAAATTGGGAAAAGATCTTTACCAATCTTATATCTGCTACAGGGCTAATATTCAATATTTACAAAGAACTCAAGAACTTAGACTCCAGAGATCCAAATAACCCTATTAAAAATGGGGTACATAGCTAAACAAAGAATTCTCAACTGATGAATACCGAATGGCTGAGAAGCACCTAAAGAAATGTTCAACATCCTTAGCCATCAGGGAAATGCAAATCAAAAGAACCCTGAGATTCCACCTCATACCAGTCAAAATGGCTAAAATCAAAAACTCAGGTGACAGCAGATGCTATAGAGGTTGTGGAGAAAGAGAAACACTCCTTCATTGCTGGTGGGATTGCAAGCTAGTACAACCACTCTGGAAATCAGTTTGGTGGTTCCTCTGGAAGTTGGACATAGTACTACAAGAGGACCTAGCTATACCACTCCTGGGCATATATTCAGAAAATTCTCCAACATGTGATGTGGTTACATGCTCCACTATGTTCATAGAAGCCTTATTATAATAGCCAGAAACTGGAAATAACCCAGATGTCCCTCAACAGAGGAATGGATACAGAAAAATATGGTACATCTACACAATGGAGTACTACTGAACTATTAAAAACAATGGATTCAGGAAATTATTACGGAAATGGATGGATCTGTAGAATATCATTCTGAGTGAGGTAACCCAATCACAAAAGATCACACATGGTATGCACTCTCTGATAAGTGGATTTTATCCCAGAAGATCAGAATACACAAAGTATAATCCACAAACCACAAGAAACTCAAGAAGAAGGAAGACCAAAAGGTGGATACTTCAATCTTCTTAAAAAGGTGAACAAAATACCCATGGAAGGAGTTGCAGAGACTATGGAGCAGAGAGACTGAAGGACAGACAATCCAGAGACTGTTCCACCTGGGAATCCTTCCCATATTCAGTCATCAAATCTAGACACTATTGTGGATGCCAACAAGTGCTGGCTGACAGGAGTCTGCTATAGCTGTCTCCTGAGAGGCTCTGACAGTTCCTGACTAATACAGAAGTAGAGATTCATAGCCATCCATTGGACTGAGTACAGGATCCTGGCCAATGAAGGAGCTAGAGAAAGGACCCAAGGATCTTAAGGGTTTGCAGCCCCTTAGGATGAACAACTATATGAACTAACAAGTACTCTCAGAGCTCCCAGGAACTAAACCACCAACCAAAGAGTACATATGGTGGGACTAATTGCTCCAGACACATATGTATGGCAGAGGACGGTCAAGTTGGTCATCAATGTGAGGAGATGCCCTTGGCCCTTGTGAAAGTTCTATGCCCCAGTGTAGGGGAATGCCAGGTCCAGGAAGTGGGAGAAGGTGGGTTGGTGAGCAAGGAGAGTGGGAAGGGAATAGTTTTTTGTTTTTTGTTTTTGAAGGGGAAACTGGGAAAGGAGATATCATATGACATGTAAATAAAGAAAATATCTAAAAAAAAATCGATTTAAACAAAAAAGAAACAAATGAACAAACATCTCTTTAGCATTCTTCAATATTTTAATGACATTGCTAACTTTTCTAAATTTATGTAATAATCAGGGAAGCCTTTTATTTGTTTATTCCTACTATACTAAATTCATGTAATCAATATGAAGTATCAGATATGAAGTAGTATGCATGTCTCAAATACATGTTTAAGGAACACGGACTTGCATAATGTTTTGCATGGACCACAGGTTCCAACTTCCGAAAGAGCTGAAGATTTACATTTTGTATATGCTTTCCAAAACTCCATTCTAACAAGAGATGCTTCTGTTTGTTTGATTGGTTTTTATTCATTTGTTCAATTCAATTATTTCTATATTCGGCTCACATTTGTACTTAAAAATGTTTTAACTCTGTGTATCCTATTGTTGTTTTGTCAGTACCTAGTACCATAGAGTTCTTCCTCTCACACATCAGTCTTCCTTCAATATGTGGATTCTCTTTTCTAAACTCACATAAGAAATCAGAAAAGTGGGATTCTATGAGTTTTCCTAAGACTGGACAGTCAACTTTCTCACTGACAGACTTTGACTATTTATTATGCAAAAAAAGAGGAAATGTCTTTTCCATATAACTTTCGGCCAAAGGGTTGGGGATATCATGAGTTATTAGTCATCAACTTAGTCTCCTATAGACAAATACATACATATACACACATGTGCATGTAAAATTTTCTGTACTGTAATTATAACTGCCTTGTTTCTGACCAGATTCTGAATCTTGAGTGTGTTGTTTTGGAATTCTATCACATTAATAGGTATCTGAAATCCATGATGACATCTGCTGCTTGTGGAGAAAACAGAGATCATTTACCATTAAATTTTCCAATGTTCAGATGTATCCCTCATCAAGGTATTACTTAGTTCCTTAATATGAAAAGGTATTTTGGGCTTGAAAGCAGAAGGCTGACATTTGGGAGAATAGAGAAGATAAGCACAGTAATAAGGGTGGACCTGATAAAAGTGCTTCATATGAGCATATGGAAATGCCACAACGAATCCATAATTTTGTGCAACTAATACATGTTTGTTTGTTTGTTTGTTTGTTTTAGTTTTTCTAGACAGGGTTTCACTGTGTAGCCCTGGCTGTCCTTGAACTCACTCTGTAGACCAGGCTGGCCTCGAAGTCAGAAATCCACCTGCCTCTGCCTCCCAAGTGCTGGGATCAAAGGCATGCACGACCACTGCCCGGCTCTTTTTCCTTTTTTTTCAATTAATACATGTTAATTTTAAAAAATAGAAATATATTTGGAAATAATTTTAAATCTAAAGCCATTAATTGTTTTTGGGTATTACAGAGTCTATATACTCTATCTCCCCCATTTTATAAGCCATTCATCCACTTTTAAGATACTTTTTAAAAATTATAGCATACTCTCCTTATGTGCCATGGGTTGATTTTATGCTCAAGCGTTAAAAAAAAAAACACTCAACAAAATTGCAAATTCTAGCTTTCATCAGTTTCAATATTTTCAACTTTGCATCCTGAGTGACTATCCATATGTGAATGATTTCTTTTCTGTTTAACTTTGTGTTTCTTGTTCTATCTAGAATACCCATTCTTTAAGTGTCTGATGGTCCATACTTTCTAGCTTCCTCATCTTTTCATATGAATAGAATTACTTTCATGACAACATGATCCTGTTTATTATCCTGGTGTGCTTCATATGTGTTTCATGTAAGATTTGTGCATGATCTGTCATAAAGGAATATTCCTACAATCCCAAAGAGTAAGTTAGACATGAAGATTATTAGATTTATGTACTCTAATATGCCCAATCTAATAAAAATCCTATCATCATCTGGTTATTGATATTTTAAAAATAGGCACCTAAATATTTCTGATTTCATATTTCCAAGGCACTGATATCCCTGAGGTAGGCCTTAAAAAAGTGATGTTTTCTAAGTTGTCTGCTATAAGTTGACATGACATTTAACCACACAGGGTCTCTGCCTTCCATGGAGTTCCTTGAATTGGATGCATTAGTCTCACCGCTTTGTTATGGAATGTACTATCATCTTGGGAAAAGCATCTCCAACTACAATTGTCATTATTGCCATTGTCTTCAAAGCAGTTTATGTATTTCTTTGCTTATATAAGCATTGTCTTCACATATAAGCACAGATACAGGACTGAGAATGAATCATAAGTCACTGAGTATAGTGGTTCCTATTTCTAATCCATTTGCAAGAAAGATACAAAAAATTAATGATTGTAAGTCTAGTTTGGACTATATATTGTCTTCTAGGCTAGTCTGAGTTACAAACTGAGATTCTATCTCAACAACAACAACAACAAAAATAGTAATAACCACCACCACCATTACCACCACCACCACCACAATAACAACAACAACAACAACAGAAACAGTACCCATCCCCTAAAAAATACCTATTAAATACAGGTCAAATGTTTCGGCATTATGGTGTGACTTCATGCCAGGTGCTATTATCATCTAACTTGCCAGTGAGTAGGTCAACAGCCTAACTCCTTATTTTAATACTATGTATTTGTGAGACAATGTTGGTACAAAGTGTGCTAAACTTCGATTCTAGACCTTGAAATAAAGATGAACATCATTAGAAGTGGCTTTATTAGGAAAATTTGATTAGCTACAAGTGTGAAGAAAAAATCTAGAAATGAAATGGAGTCCGGAAAGAAAAGAGGATATATTTTGATATATTACCTATTTGTTTATCATTGAAAAATAGAATGCAATAATTTTTCAGATCATGTGGATGCTATCTTCCAGATAGCATGGGTGCATACACTCTATCCTAAGTAGTTTCCCTGGAAGAGGAATAGTTGATCATCTTTCATGATTGTCTTTGATTCACTACACTGTATGTTCTTTTCCAGAATTCTTTGTTATGTTACCCAAGACCCTGGTTGAGAAAAAAAGATGACATTAGCTGAGTTTCACCTTAGTCAGGAAGATGTCAAAAGCCAGACAGTCTATTAATGCAGCCAAGATATACTTTGTACATCTTCCAGGGGTGTGCTAATACAGGTCTTCCACCTTGAAGTGTGCTACAAAAGTAGTGCCAGAAGAAAAGTAAAGAGAGAACAGATTCTCTTCACTGTGCCCAGGTCTTCAGACAGGTAAAGATGAGAGATCTAGAAATCATACACTCTTGCTTCAATGACCACATTAAAAATTCTCCTTGTTAAATGTAACCTCACTTATGGTATAGTCTGCAAGTTATTGAATTATTTAGTGCAACAAGAAAGAAAACATAAATTCAAGATCTCAAAATATTTATCATGCATTACTCAATATACCTATATGTGTGATATATATGTGGTGAGAATGTTCAAAAGCACACAGTAGTCTTCAAGTCTGCAGTGTTTTGCTAGTGATAGCCACCATGTTTTGCTTTAGAGCCCTCGAATTTACCATTTTTAAGTAAAATCATACACTTTGACCAATACAGCCACACTCCTGCCTTAACCCACAACTTTCTTGTTTTTGAAGCAAATTACAAAACATAAGTCAGAAGTCTAATTGAAGATCTTTAATATATAAAGTCCTGTCCTACTGATGCCAACTTCTTCCCAACTAGTTTCCTTCCTGCTTTCATGTGGTGTGTATGTGTGTGTCTGTCTACCTGTCTGTCTCTCTGTCTGTCTATACCTCTGTGTATGTCTATGCACACACACACAAACAAATAAATATGCAGATAGCTTTGGGTCTGAAAGCACACTATCTATGGACATAAGGATAAATACTTAGAAAGCAGCTTGTTTGTGGCTTCCCACCAAAGGCCTGTGATCTTCCCAGCTATGCGCTTTGGAAAAGGCATTTATCTCTACTTATGAAAGCAAGCCTTAAATCTCATCAGAAAGCAGTTAATTACCTTTGAAACATGCATGGCACAATTGTTTCAGCCAGAATGTACTGCTGAGCAGTTGTTAATATAGAATTTAGGGCCCACAACTAGGTAAAACAATCAATTGACATTTGCCAATCACTTCCCCTGCAGTACCTCTGGAACTATAAACATTAGCTCACAAGGAGTAAGCTTCAAACTGAGTTCCAGTTTGATTTCTTTGTTTCCTATCTCCAAATTGGGTATCTTTTGAAATGTGGTCTTATAGTCTTATTCTTTTGAGTTACCAAGAGCAATAGCAATGGCAATAGTCTGAACTGTTTCTGGACACTCTGTGTCAACCCTGTTGAGTAACTCTACTTTTCACTCATGGTACTAGTATTTAAACAAATGAAAAGAACACAAATGTGAGAGGGAGACATATTGAGTATTGTTTGGGATAAGTGAGAAGGAAGCAGTGGAAGAGGGTATGATCAAGACACATAAAATACATGTGTGAAACTGTATGCGAAAATTGTCAAAGAATAATGGATATTCTAATAAAAAATGTATGGCTTCTTGGAGCAATATTAGGCAACCATTCAAGATACTTCCTTTTAAAATTTTTAAAATTGTTATATTTTCTAGTTTATAAAGATATAGATTTTTTTATAAAATGTTTATGAATTCTTAGTCTTTGTTAACTCCCTCTTAACTATCCTTATCCATGTTTAACCATTTTCATAGCTAATATTTCCCCTCAATACTTTTATACCACACATGCTTAATTACTCTACTCTGGATGCTTTTGATGGTTGTATTTTCTGTTTTTTTTTCTTCTACCTTCAGTCTCCTCTTCATTTTACAATGGTTTTGACAATTTTATTAATAATTTTAGAGAGGCAGGAATCTGTTATGTTTGCTTTAATTTTTATTGAATTTACTTACTATTTTTTATTAAATTTGGAAAGACATTGTTTCTAACACATGTTTGGAAGTTTGAGAACAACTCTTGGTAATGTGGTTGCTTTTTTTTCACCATGAGGGACTTAGGGATTGAGTCTAGGTCAACAGATTCACTGTCGTTTGGCTTTGCCAGTTAACCCAATTAATTGTCCAGCTTTCTCATTATTTCATTGGTTTCTGCTCTTATGCTTATTATTTGTACTTTGTATTTTATTTGATTTGTATGCCATTATCTAGATTTTTGAGATAAGAGCTTAGAATATTTCTACTTTCTATGTTAGCATTTAATGATATAATTTTCCCATTAAGTACTACTATCTCACTTCCCATTAAATTTACTAACTCAAAGTTTTTGATATACTGTATTTTAATTTAAATTTTTATACTTTTTTTTCTTAAAGATAAATCTCCATAAAACCCTTGTCTTATTCAAGCAAAATCTCATTTCATACATAAGATGAATCTATTTTGTCCTAGTAACATTTGTGTAACTTTATAAAGCATCATATAATTGTTTGACCAGAATAGTCATTGATCTTGAAATTAAAAGACTCTAAAAAGAAATCAATAGTAAGTGTTCCTCATACCATAGTCATCTGTTATGCTAATGACATATCTCTCTCACTCATAACTGTATTCTCATAAGAATTTTCCTATACCTTAATCACAGTGAAAGAATATGCTCAGGCTTGGTAGCCACTATGATGTGATATACTTTGGATTCTATCTGCTGATTTCTGCAATCTCATTAAACAGGATAACTCTCAAAAATACTCCTTATCCTTTCAATGATAATATTTACAGACAGAGCATTTTGACATTGCTTTACATGCAGAGAGAAATAATCCTAGATATGAATTTATTACATACATTCAGGAAATAATAAATATCTTGGGTAGTCAGGAACTTGAATATGTCAATACTAAAGGAAGAGAAGCTGATGGAACAAGAGGAAAATAATTTATTCTTTACTGAATAGAAACTTGACCTTGATCCTTAGAAAGAAGTATATAGTTACAACTATGCAATGGAAGAAGAGAAGACCTAGAATCCAGAGCATCCATTAGCATGTGTGCACCTATAGTTAATTTAAGTAGTGAATCCATTTTGCAGAACTATAAAATGTGACTTTCAGTTTTAGTTTATCATCTTAATCACTCCTGAAAATAGCCAAACATATGAGAAAAATATGCCAAAAGATGTTGGGAGGGTATGTATATGATTTCACAAAAAGATACTCACTTATTATTTTTGGGGGGCTTATAGCATTGCATACTATCTCTTCATTGTTTTACACCTGTTATAATTTGGAAAGAGATTGTGTGGTCACTCCTTGTGATAGAGTAATAAACTTCTTTTTCCCACATGAGATTAGATGCTATGAAAGTTTAAACAACAATCTGAAGGGCACAAGAAATAGATTGTACCTGGCTTAGTTTATCTGCCAGTTGTGACAGTCTCTTAAACATCAGAGAAACATGGACACCACTGCCTTTATTTTCCCTTCTGTCTGTCCTGTTTCATCCACCTTTGGGGTGAAAATAGAAATTCAGTACAATTGCTATTGCTGCCACTGCAAAATCAACTTCAGCACTAATGTCTCATCCTACTAGACCAGAACGACTTTTCTTTCCATTCATCATTTCCTGATATAGAAGAAATATGAACATCAGGATGCAATCTTCCCCACACTTATCTAGACTGGAAAAGACATGAAAAGTTAATGAGCACAGAGCAGATATTTAAAAGCAAATCACAAGAAATCCTCCCGAAACATTAAGTTAATAAAGTGGTTTTTTTGGGGTTAGGGGCATTGCTCAGGACACACTGTTAATGGGGTTCCACATTCTTATAGCTGGCATTATATATCAAACTCCCAAATGCTTGTTTTTCTCCTTTTGCCTTTACTTCTCTTTCCATTCTCATTCTGCTGATCTGGATCTCTCAACCCAATAATGGCAGCACTCACAGTATTTCCTTTGAAATATGCTTTTTAGATGAAGTTGTTACAAATTCTTAACTAAATACTATTGCCAAGGTAACTCAAAGAAGAAAGAGTTTATTTTAGCTTATAGTTCCAGGTGGAGGAGAGTTGATCATGACAAAGAGGGATGGTAGTAAGCAGGCATAAAGACTGGAGCAGGCAGACAAGAGCTCAGATGTTGTAACACAAGAATGAATTGGAGTAGCAAATCTGAAGTGGTTTGATGATTCAAACTCTCAAAGCCCATTCCCAGTGACTTACTTCCTCTAATAAGGTCAACCACACCTCCTAAACCTTACCAAATAGTTCCACCAATTGGTGACCAAGTATTCACATACCCATATATGGTAACTTTCTCATCCAAACTAGAGAAAGATAAAGCAATAGTAAAATATGTTAATAAAATTGACAGGTATAAAAGTAACCTTTATTCACTATATATAATTGTCCTTTCAGAAGCTTAGTGTTGAATAGTTCTTCCTTTCTAGTTCTTCCTGAATTCTGGCTCTCTGGTTCAACTCAGCTATTCTGGTTTCTCACAACTTCTCACTGAATTGTTTTGCTTGGAAAAACTGCCTCTAAATTTCACAAACTGAATGGCACTGACTGCATGAACTGAACAGTACTAAATAGAACTGCAGGAACTCAATTAAACTCAACTACATCCAACTGAAGTACACTCACTGAACTACCCATCTCTCTGTCTCTCTATCTTTCTCTGTGTCTGTCTCGGTCTGTCCGTCTGTCTGTCTGCCTCTCTCTCTCTCTCTCTCTCTCTCTCTCTCTCTCTCTCTCTCTCTCTCTCTCTCTTTTTCTGTGTGTGTGTATTTGTGGATGTGCTGTCTTAAGTTGCCTTTCCTGTGCCATACTCATTATAGTTGGGTGTGTTCTAACTCTGACACAGTCTATCAAATCTTTTTCTGATAAATCACATGGTCTGCTCCTTAATTAAATGTCAATTTCAAACATTGTTGCTTCCTTCTACATACTGAATCTGTGTACTAAGGGCATGCAGTTTGAGTGATTAAATTTGTCTGTATTCCAGCCAGATCATACAGTCTTAGAAGGTCTTAGGATGTGATCTCTTTCCAGAGCAGAAATGTTGCTGGATTAAAATTCCTCTACAGTTAGGGTTTTATACTGTGAAAAGATACCATGACCAATACAACTCATAAATGACAACATTTAATTGGGGAAGGTTTATAGTTTTAGAGGAGCAGTCCATTATCCTCATGGTGGAAAGCATGCCAATGTGCAGGTAGACATGGTACTGGAGATTTAGAAATCTTGATCTTCAGTTGGCACGACTAGATATGTTTAATACTGGGGATAGGTTGAGCATTTAACACTTAAAGCCTTCACAATGACACACTTCCTCTAACAAAGCCACACATTTAATAGTGCCACTCCTTTTGGCCAAGTATTCAAACACATGAATCTGGGGGTATGTGTGGATATCTATTCAAATCACTACAATATTAGAAAATAAAATATAAAAAATAATTTACTAATTTAAGAGTATAATTTTATGCTTCATATAAATAGAGAATGTTTGCTTTTTGCAAGACAGTATAGAAACAAAATCTTAAAATTTCTATAAAGAAAAAATTAGTGAAATTTTAGTTTAATTTAAATTTAATTTAATTAATTTAATTAATTTTAATTTAATTAATTTAAGTTTAATTTAAAATTTAGTTTAATTTCTTCTACAACAAAATTGTATTGTGGATAAAAATGGGTAGGTCAGAAATTTTTAAATAATAAGAAACACTTCAATTTAATCTATTATTTTAAATTTATGAGACCTAGCACAAATTAACTAATGACTTCCTATAAAGTAAACAATTAATTAATGAGGATTGGATGATAATGTAGACAAAATATTAGTCACCACACTAAATCCTAAGTTCTGCTTTTGCTGAAACAAGACTTATTATGACAAGATGTCCTGAAAAACAATACTATTTGTCTTTGTTAAGTGTATACATGCATGAACACATGTAAAACTTAGAAGAATAGTTTTTAGCATAAGTACTGATATAACTTAGAAGGGAGAGCCAAATAGGAATAATTTCTTTATAGGAATAGAAAGGAAAGATTGAATGAGCTGTATATTAAACTTGAAAATGTATAACTATTGCAGAGTCAACCTTGAGAAGAAAATTATATATATATATATACCACTTATCACATCTATCTACTCATTCATTTACCTAATACTTCTCCATAAAAGGGTCATAATGAAATATGAGTATATTAAATATGGTAGATTGGATTAATTATAATTTGGATATGAGATGGATAAACTATTGATATGGGGTTTAATATACTAAACACAAGGAAACTGACAGCTTATATAGACTGCTTATATCATACAATAGTTAATATTTTCTATTAGGGAACAAAAATGTTATCAAAGGTTAAGATGAAAAAAAAGTTAAAATTATTAATATTATATAGTTTTAGAAAACTATGGTAAATCTACTACAACTCTAATCTTTTATTGGCAAAGGGTTGAAATTCTATTTGCTTTTATTATTATTATGATCATACAATACATTTCCTCTAAATATCACATAAACTTTGTTCTTTTTTAAAAAGTCAACTCATAGCTTCAGAGTACAGTACTATGTTGTTGTATCCTATTATAATTGTGATTTGTGTTCAAATAAGCTGTTTCTTCCTGAATTTTTTTTTCTATTTAACATGTCATTAACCAGGTCACTCACTGCTATACTTACTAAACCTTCCATTTAAATTTACCAAGTGACCAGGTTGTTCTGAAAATATGAGATACTATAAAACATCCTCACTAGGTAGATTTTACTCCCTAATTGTGCAATACATGGATCCAGTCTTCTTGAAGATGCTCCGGCCTAGTCAGTGAGAGATAGATAGTATTACCATGTAAATTATGCTATGATCCCAGCTCACAGAGATTTTAAGAATTCAGTCTGTCCATTTTTGGGCATCTACTTCTGAAATGCTCACGACCTTGATTTAGGACAAACTGATAGTAGTTACAGAGTCTAATGCCTTTACCTATAGTCCTCTGGAGAAAAGTGAGCCTCTCTTGTAGTCACTGGAAATTTTAAACTTATCATTGAGATTTTAGCTATGTCCTTGCTTGATATCACTTTTAATTAATGTCCAGGTTCCCTTATCATGGATGGTCTTCAAAGTGGTTGCCAAGCAGACACCATTTTGTTGCCTATGTGAGAATTCCAAAATAATATAACAAGTGAACACCATAGTGTTACTGACAAGCTCACACACAGCATATCACATGGTTTTCCTAAGGACTAGGGTTTAGAATTTTTCTTATGGCCAATCAACATTATGATTTAACCTATTGTAGGTTACCTTCATCTTACTTTGTTTCAAAATTGAAAAAAAATTATCTTTTTACATGTAATGACAACCACTTTTAGAAAAAAAGCACAATTCTCTAGAGAATTCAGCATTCATTAATATTTTTGATTATACTAAATATTTTGTTAAACTTTTTATTTGTCAAATATTTTTGTCTTATCAATATTATATTTACAGAGGTGCCATGGACCACCCCAGTCAGGTATGGGGAGGGGTTCTCTGGGATGTGGATTCTTGAGGCCAGGTGGGTAAGGATTTGATGGTGACAAACAGAAACAAACACAGAGGCAGTTTGAATGTGAGTATATTTTGCAGCTCTCAAGCAGAGGATTTTATGCATTAAAATCCAAACATTACATCCCTTAGAAACTGAATCCAGTGAAACTATCACAAACAGAATAGGTAACATCATTATTAATATAAATTAAAATATACCAATTTTAAAAGGGTGTAGTCAGTGGGGGTAGTCGTTCAAGACTAGTGGCATATTTCCAAGAGCAGGTTAATAAATCCTTATTCTCCATGCTCTTACTGCTGAGCTAACTCTTCACCCCCATGTGGTGAATTGTTATTTAACATCTAATGCCTGATTATTTTATAAATCTTCAATGCATAAATTTAAACTATTTTAATTCTTTCTAATTAAGACTTTCTTTACCATACATCAAAACCTACCTCCGATGACACATATGTAGCCATATGAAATTTTATTTTTGGGAAAGTTTTTATCTATCATAATCGTGTTGTAAAGGATTTAAAAAGTATAGCCTTGATTTCCCTGGGGATAAGGTCATGTTAGTGACCCCAGCTCAAGGGATGGTTTTTTACCCATTATTCTCACTTAAGATCTTGGCATAGGCTATCAGGAACATGTACATAAGAGAAGGAATAAGAGAAAACAAAACATAGATTGTCATGAGAATTATAGCTCAATAATTTTTCTCTGGAGAAGGGTTCTACAACCAGTTCCAGGAGGTGTTCCACTTCTGAGGTCAGTCGCCTCAGTCTGTGGAACTTGTCACACAGATCCTATTGGATGTGGTGTGGCACAGAGGGACTATTAATCTTTTTCCATATTTTTAACAATAAGAGTTAAAATTAATAAACATGATTTTAGTTGGTGTGGTATTACATACCTGTAATACCAGTACTATGGAGGCAAAGGCATAAGGAAGGCAAATTAAAGTCAATTTTAAGCTTCAGTGAGACCCTATCCAAAAGTTAAGAGATAAATAAATATATAAAAATAAAATAAGGGGATATTTTCACTAGTGTCAAAATAATTATTCTGTCACTAAGCATCATCCAAACTTAATTAAGGAGCTGAAGTATCAGCTCAAAGAATGAGAGTAGCTACAGTTCTTGCAGTGAACTCAGTTTCATTTCTATACCCTGCTAGAACAACTGATAACTTCAGCTGCAGGCTCTAGAAACATTCTTCTGGCCTTGTGGGCTCCTCCACACATGGTATGCAAATACTCACATGGACAGAAAGACAGATGGTCAGACAGACTCAGGTACACAGACACACAGATACACACACACACACACACACACACACACACACACATAAACACACACACACATACTAAATATTTAAAAATAAAATTGGAATTTATATAAGATATACAGAAGGGTTTTATTTTAATTAATGAATTTAGCATAGTAAAAAATAGGTTTTGTTCCTGTTCAAGGGAAATGAATGGTTTTTGGAAGTGGCATGTGGGGAAGCTGAATCCTGCACATTGCATTGGTGTTTGTTTTCTGAAGTCTAAGATAAGGAACTGAGAGTGGAAACAAAATGTTTAAATAAGTAAGAGTCTTCATGTCCTTAAGCAAATTATATTTAAAAGCAATTCAGGAATGCAGGATGGTACTATATATATTTATTAATAGTGCTACCCTATAAAATATTTACCAGTTCTACTCTTTCTCTTAAAGTAAGAATAACTAATAATATCTGTCTAGAACACATACTTTCTTGTTTTGGAGAAGATCTTCTAGTTGTAGTTGTGTCTACAATATAATAATACGCAACACAAAAGATCTCTCATCTTGTAGCTTTTTAGTAAGTGCATTTTCATTTTACAGTCTGGTTTATAAGTGCCATTTGAATACATATCATATAATATAGTCTTAGTTCTGAATATATCCTCTAATGACTTAGGATACAAATGAGAGCATGTTAACTGGAGAATTTTTAGTGTGTGTAATCTTGAGGTACATTTTATAAAATTTGTACATTTAAATATAGAATACTAAGAACTTTTGGATAAGGTTAGGGATTACAGAAATAAACTTGCCACCTATAGATATTATATGATAAATATGAATATAATTTTGATTTATTATAATCTATCAAGATGTGGTATATATTTTCAAAAATATTGTTTCCATTTCAAGCTATCTTATTTTTATCAAACTCAGTTTTCTAAACATCTTGGAACTTTATATATTTTTGAATAAGCTGAAACATGTGTGTTTTTTAGGTAAGGCAAAGAATCCCTATGGAGTTATTAGCAAAGGCAAAAGCTGCCACCCCTTTCTCAACAGACGTGGATCCCGTTTTCGAGTACTAACATCCATGGTCTTACAATGTAGTGAATCTACATACAAAGCCAAGTTAGAATTGTTCCAAAGAAAGTTTGTGACTAAATTTTAGATCAGCCATGTCTGAAGGTATTATTTTCCAAGGGAGTTACACAAACCCAATAAAACAATGAAGGGTATTGCACTTAGAGCCTTATATTAAAATGATTTCCCATAAATAGAACCACTTCATCTAAAGCATTAAGCCTATCCTGACGTGCCCTGTCAATAGTCTCCTAGATCATGAATGCTATTGACACATTTTTGGATAATTGATCTATGTGATATGCTTTGTGAATCTATTTTACTAACGTTATGGTGAATAAGGTAAAATTAGTAATCATACCTATTAAGGCTCTGGTCCCCAATATCAAGGCTGCGACAAATCTTTTGGATCTCTTGAGAGTCAAAGTGGCCCTTTGCAAAGCCTCCGTAAACAAATCTGGCTGAGAAGGGCAATCTCTCCTGAGAAAAATGTTGCTGCATCATGGATGAGACCCAGTCCAGAGTGTACCAGACACTGGCTGTGTCTTTAGATGCTGTACACAGACTGAGTCTCTACTGGTCAGCCAGCTGCAATGATTAAGACCTAACAGGGCTGAGATTAGCTGAAATGTCCAACAAAGGGGAGGGAGAACCTGTAGAGACAATATCCAGATGTTAGGCAAGGCCCCTGGTTTGGGAATGTGGCCATCCACAAATCTCCAAATTTTTAACTCAGAATGATTCCTTTCTGAAGGAAATAAGAGGACAAAATGTGGAGCAGAGACTGTAGAAAAGGCCATCCGGAGACTGCCCCACCTGGGGATCCATACCATATACAGACACCAAAGCCAGGCACTATTCCAGATGCCAAGAAGTGCTTGCTAACAGGAGCCTGATATAGCTGTCTCCTGAGAGGCTCTGCAAGAGCCTGACAAATACACAGGCAGAGGCTCACAGCCAACCACTGGACTGAGCATGGAAACCCTAATGAAGGAGTTAGAGAAAGGACTGGGAATGAGCTGAAGGGGTTTGCAACCCCATAGGAAGAACAACAATATCAACCAACAAGATCCCCAGAGCTCCCAGGGACTAAACCACCAACCAAACAGTACACATGGAGGGACTCATGGCTCCAGCTGCATACGTAGCAGAGGATGGCATTGCCTGGCATCAACAGAAGGTGAGGCTCTTGGTCCCGTGAAGGCTCTATTCTCCAGTGTAGGGGAATGCCAGGGTGGTAAGGTGGGAGTGGGTGGGTGTGAGGGGGAACACCTTCGTAAAAGCAGGAGGAGTGGGGATGGGATTGGGGAGTCTGGAGGGGAAACCGGGAAAGGGGATAACATTTGATATGTTATAAAATATCCAATAATAATAAAAAAAAGCTTCTAGAAGTTCCTCTTCTCTATCAGGAAAATTGGAATTCCTTTTATGACTGATTGCAATTTCATTCCTTAGAGCAACAGACTTGTGGAACAGTCACTGCAAAGGTGGAGAGAGAAGGAACATTGAGCATGTTATACCTGTATGATTGGCAGCACATTGGAAGTCTGTTATTATAGACCCAGAAAAGAGACAAAGGTGTTAAGGGAATCTGGGTTCTTTACGTGGAAAGTCACTGGTGTTACATTAAGGAAACCAGAAGGAAGGGTTGGAAATTATTTATTTCATTTGATTTAGATAACTGAGAAGTTACCATGTTTATTATGTATCTGAGATAGGCAATAACAGCTTATCTGTGGAAAAATAATTGGCTTAAGTAGGTAGCATTATTTTATCAATCAAGGATCAAAGAATGGTTATTAATGTAGCTGGTCTGACCTGTGAAAGGTAGATTCAATATGAACATTTGAAGCTTAGAAGAACTTTTAAACAAATTGAAAAAATTACCAATCTTGGGTTAAAAAGCAGGAACGTTGTTTTAGATGGTAATATTTTGAGGGAAGAAGAAGCACTTAAACAATTTTTATAAAATGAAGCATAAAAATTTTTAAGTTTTGGGTGAGCTGTGTTGTTCCAAGCTGTCAGCAGCAGGATTCCACTACTATTCTCTGCCTGGCAGTTCTTTGCTGCCCAAATACCATCAGCTTCCCATCAGGGGAGAGGGATGAGCCTGCTCTTCTCTACCAGCTGCTTGCTCTAGTCCCTGCTTGTCTGTGCCTGAAGGTCCTGTTTCCCTGAATGTGCTTCCCCTTGACCTTGTGTCCACCATAGCTTGATGGGTGGCAGTAGGAGAGGTGTCATCCTGTGCAAAACCTGGAAAGTAGAACAGGAAGGGGCAGAGGTAGTGCCTGGTCCCTCTGATGGACTAGCCTTAGGTTACCCTTTTTGGAATGAGAGAAGCCCCTGGAAAGCTGCTACCACTACAGGCCCTTGCAGCAGCGACGGTGCAAAGTCAGCACAAAGGCAGACAAACTATTTTTGAAACAGGCCTAAGCTGGTCTCTAAAGCTAATTGTCTCAATAACACTTCTTCATTAGGAACTATTTTTGTGACTGCATCCATTAGACGAGCCACAAAGTCAGTATAAATCTCCTTTCTGCCCTGGCAGATGCTCTCCAATGCTAAGGCTTGTGACTCAGAAGAGAGGATAACTTCCTCCAGGAGGCAATTACAAGGTTTGAAATAACTATCAAATTTTCTTTTGATATTCTTAATTGTGTCATAGGATCCAAAAATGCTCTTTCCAGGCAATGCCTGATACATAGCCTCCCTATTTTCTTTTCTTTTGAAGAATAATTCTGTTCTGACTGCATCAAAATGCAAAGGATAGCCGCTCTCCTGATTCAGTTTCACTTTCAGGAATGTCAAAATTTGCCTATAAAGATGTCTGCGTGATGGTGGTGCTGGGGAGAGAGCTGATGGTGGCTGCCTTAGTATAGGCATAGTTTCACCCAAACTAATCAAATGGGAGCAAGTTAGCATTACTAAAGCCAATTTGATCAAGACTGAATTAGAGTGAGGCAGATCATCAACTGTTTCTGTCTTTAAGGCTTAATTGTGCTTCACAAGAAAAGAGCATGCTCTGTGATTTCTTCATTCTCCTGGGTATGTACCCACTTATGAAGGTCTTTACCAACATATCCTGATATACCATGTATCAAGGATAAATGACCTTTCTTCAGGAACCATGGACTAACTTTCTGTATTAACTCAAAGAAGTCTTGCAAAAGCCTTGTGTGCATCTTGATATTTTTCTTACTAATAGTTTGTTTCAAAATCTTAATATATATTTCTCTGCTTTTTTTTGTATTTACTTGACCCATTTTTATTTATCAAATTTTCACTTCTTTACCCAGATCTATCTCACAAGGGGTAGGGGAGGGGGGATTCATGACACCCTAAGTGAAATTCATCCCAAGCTGAATTTGCCCAATACTTTTACCTTCCCTGTCTCCGTCCCTGTTTTAGCTTCTTCTACCTAGGACAAGCCTTGGCTTGGTTGGGGATCCTGAGAGAAGGGGGTGTCTTGGGAATGGCTAAACAAACAACTGGAAGTCAAATCTTGGGTCAGAAGATGATAGTCTATGTTCTGCTCCTGATGGCTCCCTAGTAAGCTCTCTATGGAGTGCTCTTGGCTCTGTAGTCAGCTTCAATTTTCTAAGTAATTCTTGGAATTTCCAAACAAGTTCAGAAATCCTGTTAGAAAAAATTCTGAAAGAATTATGAAAAAATTTTAAAAGAGCTACATTTGCTCTTCATGGATTTTCCTAAATCAGGAATCCTGCTAGAAAAACATTCTTGAAGATCCATGTTGGCCCTCCAGAGATCTCCAGACAGCTCATCTCTCACTAGAAAAATTTCTAAAAATTGAAGTGCTATTGCTCTCTGCTAGCTCATTTCATACAGACAAAAAGCCCAGCTTTTTATTTACACATCAATTCAGTCATTTACTCTAGGTTCCCTCTTGACCATCTCATGAATCAACATTCTATGACCTTAGCCTCTTGACTTTTAGGAAAAGGACAGAAAGTCTATTTTTATTTGTTTTATGTGTGTTTTTTTTTTTTAATATTGCAAAAGAATTCTTTTTGGTCATCACTCCCTAAATCTTTTTATCTCTTTCCTTAGTACCACTCTAAGAAGCTGGCTCATAGTTCAGCTGTTTCTGCTCCTTTAGATTTGTGAACATTCTTATACAACTCATGGTACTTCCTTCTATTTTGCATAGTTGAAAATTATATATTTTTGAGCTCATGTTTTCAGTTTTTTCCCACAGCCTTAAGCGATGTCTGGAGATCATAGCATTGTACCAGTTTGCTGAGATATTGAACATACCCTCACCTCGTAGACTCATGCTGTCTCTGATTATCATGGAATTGTTAACCTTGGCAGAGAGGACATTCCTTGAATGAGAAACATGAAATTGTGTACATTATTATATAAACAAGGCTTAATTCTGCAGCAACCACCAACACTCTCAGAAGCTCATGCTCATGTTACAGGTGTAGGAACAGTGTCATTCCATCCTTGCCATGGCCACGCTAGTGGGTATAAGACAAATAGTTAAACTATAGCTAGAGATTATGCTAGTTCAGTAATGTGGTGGTTTGTAGGTTCTCCTCCGGGATCCATGACTTCACTAGTCCTGGGTAGTTGACTGTTTTCAGTACCAGTTGTTGAGTGGGTCTTAAATCTGGCTGTTGGGTTCTATTGGGTATTGCTAAGTTATGCATGCCACTCCTGCACTCTTAAGGTGATGACTTTATCACTTTTTAATTCAGTTGATCACATTTTCTCAGGAGATGGTGCTATTCACAGTAAAGGTAGGTATTCCCATCTCATTGAATCTGGAGAAGCCCTCTAACCATTCCTAGAAGTTTGTTCCTTAGGTGATTCTAGATCTTGTCAGGTATACTATATTAACTGCCACTACTCTATTTCTTGACAACATCGCACCCAAACACAGGATTCTAAAACTATAGGTTTTCTCCTCTAGTCTCTGTAGGATCATGATTATCTTATAATTAAAAA
>NW_022196901.1:3605267-3625517 GCF_008632895.1 Mastomys coucha
AAAAAAAAACAAACAAAAAAGTCACAAAATACAATATAATGGTACAAAATAAACATCATTCTTAATGGGATGAATTGTTATATCAAGGAATGTTGAATTCAAAGCTGGACAAAATCCCAACAGGGTAAATCCCAATTCCTATAGGTTTATGTTCAGCAACTTAGGCCTCTACTGGGTATTCTGGACTCTGTAATGCCTCAGTTGCCTAGCCATCTCTACTCTGATATTTGTAGCTCCCATCACTTGTGTGGCTGGCTCTACTCCATGCATGTAGCTTTCCTTCAGTGATGTACCTTGAGCCTGGCAAATCTGACATGATGTCTAGTAGTATTAGTCTCTATTTTAATTTGGGTTTCATCTTTACAGCTTCACAGCATCACAGGGCATTGTTGCAGGGTGTTGTTGGGTGTACGCTGTCTCACTTTAGTGAGTTTGAAGAGAATGAATACATGATTCTCTTAATTTCTAATTTTTTTTATGACTACTAACCAGTACTATGAGGAAAAATATGCCAAGTTCAACCAACATGGCATGAAGCCTGGAAACCTTACAATACATATGTAGCACTGTTTGAAATCCCTGAGAGTAGAAGTTGCATAGTTACTGCCCCAGGTAGCTGTTTTTAAGCAGGGAATACTATTAGAGGCATTCCCAAGTTAAATTTCTTCTTTTGAATAAGTTTATGTCTATGTCTTGGAGCCTTTAATAAGCAGAATCTTGATTTCAACAAAATATTTTTTATTGTTTCAGTGAGGAATATGTGATTTCTCTTTAAGAATTACAAATGGTTTATATTTGTACTCTACTTGTCCACAATTTTAAACTTGCGTATACATTTTAACTCACAAAAATGTTCATTTTTCTTTGTCTCCTACTGAATACCTGAATAAAGAGCACCAAGAGAAGTAGCCACAGACGAAACACTATTCTTCCTTGAGATTTATTCTGCCAAACAAATTATTCCATTACTTTTAAATTTAGCTGTAATCAACTTCCCAAGATGTGGGTAGAATTCATACCTCACTTCCTCATACTGTCCTTACTTTATTCAGACATGTCCAGACCTAGATGTCTACTGCCTGTGTTCCTATCTTGTCTTCCCAAATCCTGCAAGAATGACATATAAAGCTTGATTTGCAGCATTCCAGAAGGGGCTGTCATCTGATTTTGTAACACCCCAGCATTTCTAAATGTTGGATGCACTAGAAAGATGCAGAATGTTATTTAAAACCTGTGTAAAGGAAGCTTAAGAAAGAATATGCTTGGATAACACTGCATTCTCTCCACCTCACCCCTGTGTGTTTGGGTATGTTTGTGTGTATGTTTGTATGGGGGGGTTATTTCCATATTTATTGCAGAAATACCCTCAAAGTATTCCTAGAGATTTTTCCCTTAGGTGATTCTAGATTTTGTCAAGTTGACTCTATTAACTGTCACTTCTCTATTTCTTGTCAACATGACACCCAAACACATGATTTTACTCACTCAATTTTCAAATGCCTCCACATTCCTTCCATAAAGTAGTTCTAAAAGCCAAAAGAACCATGTGGTCAGTTATCATAGCAAGGCCCTTTTCTCAGTGTCATTTTCCTTAGTACATTCCCTGTTGTTATGGTATAAAACGTTGGTGAAAGCAGCTTCTGAAAAGATGGCCATGTTTTCCTTGACAGTTTGCCTTCCAGTCCATTATACTTGGAAAGTGATAGTGGGAGGTACTTGAAATAGCTGGTGAACTGTATCTGAGGTCAGCAAGTAGAGCATGAGGAACGTCCATGCTCAGTTTACTTCTCCATGTTATTCAGTCAAGGACACAGGGTCATGAAATGGTACTGTCCACAATTAAAGTGAGGCTTCTGAACATCATTAGCCTAATGTAGATAATCCTCCTTGGTTCTTGCTAGAGATTATTATGATCTGGATAATTCTTTATATGACAATCTAGAAACTTCTTTCCTGGGGGAGTCTAAATCCTGCCAAGTTGACAATGTTAACCATTACAGTATTTTCATAAATTTTATATTTGTTTCTAATTATGAATCACATATTATTCTAATTATACCTACTTTAGGTAGCAAAAATATAGGTGTATTATTTTCCAAGGAAATATTATTAGTTTTCCTTAAATTTTCATTTAAATAAATTTGATTATAATTAGCAGCTTTATATATATATATATGTGCATATATATATGTATATATATACATATATATATATGTGTGTGTGTGTGTGTGTGTGTGTGTGTGTGTGTGTATGTATCTTTGACATGCACATACAAGTTCCTTTAATTCCATACTTTGTAATGGAGTTTTGTTAGTTCACTCACAACAGCCAGACAGTGAACAAAATGATTATTTACTGTTAATTCCAATGTGCATGTTGAGATTTGGCTTCTATGCTAGTTAATTATCTATTGAATTAATTTTAGAACATTTTTGGTGATATTTTAAAAGATATGTCACTTTTTGAAATATGTCATTACTCTAGTGTGAATGGTAGAGAATGAAATTGTTTTATATAGCATTTAACTCTATGACCTACCTTATAGGAAGGTCTGAAGTTGTTTTACAACCCTCCATTTCTGCATATACATGATATTGAATAAGAGAGATGCTCATACTCAAAACAAATGCCTCAAAAAGAAAAACACACACACACACACACACACACACACATACATGCACACACACACGGCACACACAGTGGTGGGGTGAGAAGAAGGGAGTGTTATACCTGTTATACCATTATATTCTTTCTTAAAATTCCTTAGCACAGGTTTTAAATAACATTCTGCATCTTTCATATGCATTCAACATTTAGAAATGCTGGGATGTTACAAAATCAGATGACAGCACCTTCTAGTTCTTCACACCTAGTGCTTCTGGGAGACAGGTTTGAATTATTATTGACTGGTATGAAACAAATCTTCAGAATAAAACTGAATTGATTTGGTCTGTGCTTCAAAAAAGAGTATTTTTCAAAGGAAATGTGACACTTCTCCCATTCCCAGAGGTGACAGGTTACTGCTGGTTATCTTTTTTAAAAAATGAAACTTAGAGTTTTAAAATTATTACATTATTTCTACTACAGTAGTTTTAGAGATGTTCATTTTTCCTCCATTTTCCTACTTTCTCTATACCCTGGCATTTAAATAGGATGTGGTGAGCAGAGTTGCATTCATGTATATTGAACAGAATCCTCTTCTGATCAAAAACTTTATATGAGTGCAGCATTAAAATGTAAATGTAATTAAAATAGTTTCTTAAGAACTTAGATCACCCTTTTAGTCCAAGCAAAGAGAAACGGGTGAATGACAAAAATCTGCCCCTATGAATTCCCATGACTCCTTAACTAGCAGAAACCTAATGGATCCTGTTTTTCCTTGAGCTGACAACTTAAATTCTAATTCTGACTACTCATCTTAAAAGAAACAGGAGGCATCCAGCTAGAGCCCAGCATGTAATTGGACCTAAGTCACAGTTTCTGCTTGTAATGATGTCCCTGAAGTCAGATGGTTTAAACTGGGAGTAAAGCCATGATTTTAGCTTCTTTAGTTGAGGATTATAGTTTTTTTGTATATTACTTGTGTATTTCCTAGGGTCATATGTAGTTTAATTAGTTTTAAAATGCACTTATCAGCAATAATTGGTAAAATAAGAATAAGAGATGTAAAAATAAAAATAGAAGAGCAAAAGTCAAATCAAGCAATGATAAGTTGGATAATGTTTGAGTAAATTAAAAGGTTATAATAGAGGTCTAGAAAATATATACATGAAAATTAAAATGTACATGTGGATCATTTGGCTGGAGGGTCTAGAAGATGCTCAGTTTTAGCAATTAATGTAACTAATATTATATGTGATACTCTGGAGCAAGGGGTGACAACTCCTACTAGCAAGAGTCCTCACATTTCAGTTTTAATTCATTCTGACTGCCATAGGCTTAGAGAAGGATCATGGTGAAAGGAGCTTCACAGGCCACTTACAAAAATCCAGGAGTAGGGGAGCATTTGTACAGCAAAGAATGAGAAAGTGAGCCAAACTGAGTCAAGTGAAGAGGGGTAGGTAGATAAAATAATGAGTATGAGAGAGAGAAGAGAGGAGTGAAAGCAGGAATGGGAGAGCTCGACAACTAAGGTAGTCCATTATTTTATACGCCAAGTCAGAGATCTGCATGCATTAATCATAGGCTTGTGTTATACATTTGTCTTTCCTTGAATAAACAGTGAATATACATTATGTTTAAAGAATATTCTTTTCTTCCATAGTATTTTTAACTACTGAGAAGGACAAATCTAGGTGGGTGGCTTGCCTTCAAAGAAATTCTCTTAGTATAGAAGGTTGCTTGAGAGTTCACTCTAGAATTAATTACATATTATTAATTTGTTCCTAGTAGGAGGAACATTCTTGTTTAAGACTCATGGAAACCCTGAGAAGTAGATTTAGAGTGCTTAGTAAGGGCAGAGACTACTATTTAAAGAAAAGGCAGAAAGAACAGTTGTGGAGACCTTAATGTTAAAGATAAGTACCATCCACATAGAATAATGGCTTCCTTACGCTTACCTAAAGAGAATCTGGAGAGTTTTTGAAGTATTCCTTCTATTCTTTGAGATTACAATTACACCATTACTTTCCCATTTCCTGTTTTTCCTCCAAGCTGTCCCATATACCTCTCCTTACTCTCTTTCAAATACATAGCCTCTTATCTCATTGACTGTTGTTATATACATCCATATATATGTATGTGGACATACACATACAAATAACCAGCTCGGTCTGTATAGCATTACTTGTATGTAACTGAGGAACTGCTCTTCTCTAAGTAAGACTATTTCCTCCTGCTTTCAGCATTCCTTAGTTGTCTTTAGCTTTTTTTGTCAGGCCATGGCTTCATGGGTTTTCTTCATCCATGTTAGCTTGTTTATTGGTTTCATTCTTGTTCAGATCATGTTTAGACAAGTTAGAAATTTAACGACTTTCAAATGACTAGTACTGAGAATATTTTCACTTCAATCTGTGTGATCTCATAGGACACTGAATATTAGTGATTAACTAAAAAGAAAAATCATAGCTAAATTTATTGGATATTTTGAGACTTTTCTAGTTCTGTAATCTTATAGTTATAATTTTATCTTAAAAATGGATCAAAGGGCATGGTGATTATTCATAAAATTCCTGAATCTCCTCTCCAATTCTTACTATCATACTATGAATGCACGTATAGTTTTTAAACACAATCACATACAACAATAATCTATAAGCATCTGTCTATATATATGCCCATAGATAAGTATAGTTTTCACCCCTCATCATGAAATCTTTTCTTGCCCATTTGTCATTTGGTTATCCAAGCCATGAAAAGCCTTTTGGTTTAAAACAAAACATATGGAAATATACCATTGAAATTTTATATTTTTATGTAAATTATTTCATGTGAGTAAAAATAATGTTCTCAAGAGCAACTTGAACTTTAGATAATATTTTGTTTTTGATATTTATATTGAAATCCAATAACCAAATAAATAGTCTTAAAGAAAAAAATTAAGCAAATCTCTTTCTTGGAATTGGGCCAGGTAAGATATAACTATTTACCATTCAAGAAGTTTAAAATCAGCAGCATATGTAGATGCTAGAAGTATGATGAATGTGTACATGAGCTTTCAATGTAGGGTCTATAATCCATGCGTATATGATGCAAAGTATTTAATTTGTTTCCTTAACCATAGACAAAAAAAAAATATAATTCCGACATAGCATTCATTTCACTAAAAGAAGACTCATATCTTAATCTTGTTTACAAAATACTTGCAGAAAAATTCAAGGTTTTGGAGTTTAAAAAATTGACAGATAAATGTCCCATGTTAGCCAATGGTGAAAAGATGAATATTATTTAAAGTAATGACAGAATTCATCTAGTGCTGATTCAATAAGGAGAATTTATATGTATGCAAGAGGCAACGAAAATTTGAAGCGCAGAAATAAACAACGGAGTTAAAATTAAAATGATATACAATATATACTGAATTAAATAAGGAAATGTCTGTAAAAACACTGATAAAGAGGAAAAAAAACACTATGTGAAATCATATCACCAAATTTCAAGACAGAAAGAGGAGCTACTTAATCAAGAATGCACTGTCATTTGAATAGTAATAAAGTATAAACTCACATTATAAAATATTCAATGACAACTCCAATGACAGCTGTTGATTTAGTCAATTGGCTGTTGTAGATTCTCCTCCAATGACCATGATTTTACTAACATTGATTAATTAATATGCTAAACTAACATTATACCTACAATAATCTATGAACATCTGTCTGTATATCCACAATTGAGTGTAGTAAGCATACAATTAGTTGTCCAGTGCCAAATGATCAGCCATGAAAACGTACATACAAGTACTTTTTTAATGTAATAGGCTGTATTTGAGAAAATATGTGTATATTCAAATACATATTTGCCTGTAATAACAAGGAGTAAAGGAATAAATTGAAGGAGAGTGAGAGGGGTATGTGAAAGTGGTAAGAGGGACAGAAAAGAAAAAAGAAGTGTTGTAACTAAAATGCAATTTAAAAAAAATCAGAGAAACAGAGATTAAAAGAATGGCCAACAAATAATCTCCGCTCCCTGTCCCCCACCTCCTGCACTTAAATCATACAAAGGATCAGAAACAGAAGGAATGGCCAACCAATAACAGGCCAAATTTGAAGCCCATCCCATGAGCAAGGATCGATTTCTGACATTATTAGTGATACTCTGTCATGCTTGCAGATAGAAGGTCAGCATAACTGTCCTTTGAGAGGCTCTGTCTAGTAGCTAATTGAAACAGACACCCACAGCCAAACATTGGATGGAAGTCGGGTTGATGGAATGATTGAAAGCTCTGAAATGGATGGGAACTCCACAGGAAGACCAACAAAATCAACCAACCTGTACTTCTGCAAGCTCTCAGAAACTGAACCACCAACCAAAGACCACACACAGGCTGGAACAAGGCCCCTGACACATATACAGCAGATGTGCAGCTCAGTCTCCATGTGGATCCCCCCCCCCACCCCGCTCCCAACTACTAGAGTGGAGGCTCTTCCTTAAAGCTGTAGCCTGACTGTGGCATCCATTCACTAACAGGGCTGTCTTGTGTGGCCTCAGTAGGAGAGGATATGCCTAATCCTGCAGGGAGTTGATGTGCCAGGGTGGGGGAATCCCCAGAGGGAGCCAACCCTCTCAGAGAAGGGGAGATGGTCTCAGCGAGGGGAGACAAGAGAAGGGGCAGCGCTTGGGATGTAAATTAATTAATTAATGACAAAAATACCAGTAGTTAAAAATAGCATCCTGAATGTCATTCTGCTTTACTCAATACACAAAATGCTCAGTAACCCCCTGAAAGATAGGAGTGGTTATCATCTTTTCATTAGATGACAGAACTGAGAAGCTGAAAACTCTTAACAATAACAGCAGCAACAACAACAACAACAACAAAAGACAAGTTCCTAGAAGCAACCAAACACCAAAATTAAACTAATATTAACTTAATAATGTAAATAGATCCGTTACTTGCAATGTGCAATGTGAGTATACTGCAGAGCCATTATACTAAAATCAGATTGTTACAAGTCACCAAGATACACATATAGATTAGAGAAATAAAAGTAAAGACCTTGATAGAAGTGAATGCAATTATAGATAAGTACTTCTTGGCAAAGATATAAAATTATACACTGAGAAAAAGACATTTTCAAAAACTAACCTTGGAAAAACTGGATTTCAACATACAGAAAACTGAGATTAGATACTTGCTTCTCACTCTGCACAAACTCAATTCAATGAGTTTTCCAAGATTACTTCTTTGTTGTTATGACTTCATATAGTTTGGGATCAGGTTAATACATCCTTCTGAAAAACTGTTTAGTACTGCAACTTTACTTCCTGATGTATAGAGAAGTTTGAAGAACACTGGCATTAACACTTTGAACACTGGTATAATCGTCTAATAAATCCATCTTGGCATGGAGATGTTTTTAGTCAAGAAATATTTTTATTGCTGTTTTCAACTTCATTTCTTCTTATTTCTTTAATTATTTAGTTAACCTTTGTTTAGTTTCAATAGGTTACAAGTATCAATAAACTCATCTTCTTGTTTTAGGTTTTCTAAATTAATGTCATGTTTTTACAACTTCTGACTCTCACAGGTCGCTATTGTTATAGCTCCCTTTTGATCTTCAGTTTTATTAATCTGTGTCTCCTTTCTCTTTCTTTGAATAGTTTATATTCCAATAGTAGTGGAAATACAACTTTTCCTCTGACTTCTATGAAGTAGTTTCAATTTGTGTTTCCATGATGGATACACATCTTGATCATGTTGTTAATAGCCATTTTATCTTTTTCTCTTAAGAAGTTCTGTCCTCATTTATAGCCTGATTTTAATTGGGTTGTTTGTTTCTTAATGTTTAGTATTTCAAGTCCTTGTATATTTTGGAAAACAATGATTTTTCTGATGAATACATGGTAAAATTTTTCTCCCTGACTAAGGCTACCTATTAATTCCCTTATACTTTCCCTTGCTGCATGGAAGCTATTATTTTTATGGGACCCCATTTGTTGACTGCTGATCTTATACTCTGGACTGCTAGAATCCTTAGTTCAGAAAGCCCTTATTGTGCCTCTTTTATTCCTCTAGCAGTTTAAGGCTATCAGGCCTTTATGTTGAATGCATACTTCATATTACTAAATCTTTATGTCCAAGAAAAATATCAGAAAAATTTAAATTTATACATAAAAAGGTAGAGAAAAGGATTAACTGCTAATCTTTTTATGGTAAACTGTCTAGAAAAAAGGAGACCTGGGAAATTTGCTAGAGTCCAGAAGGAACCAGGGTTAGATAAACTCAAGATATAATATGAATATTAAAAATACCAAAAAACTGGGGCTGAAGGGATGGCTCAGTGGTTAAAAGCTTTGGCTGCTCTTCCAGAGGTCCCAATTTCAATTCCCAGCAACTACATGGTGATTCACAGTCATCTGTAATAGGATTTGATTCTCCCTTCTGGTGTGAAGACAGTAAGACAGAGGACTCATATATGATAAATAAATAAAGCTTAAAAATTACTGTGCACATTAAAAAAGGGAAGGGTAGTAGAGAGATGAGTCAGAGAGGTTAAGAACACTGACTTCTCTTTCAGAGGTCATGAGTTCAAATCCCAGAAACCATATGATGGCTCACAGTCATCTTTAATGGGATCTAATGCCCTCTCCTGCTGTGTCTGAAGACAGCTATAGTATATTCACATACATAAATAAAACTTTTTTAAACATGACAAAAGTAATATACTTTATAAAAGGAAACATTCCAAAACTTTGTCCATAAAACTACAATGTTGTATAATCATATAAACATCTGCCATTTGCATTTGTGACAGATCAAATGGATTGATCATGTTTACTTGAGACTGTCTGTGAAAATATGGTTAATGTAATGTCAGAAATTTATTGACCCATCATTCTTTAAATCATGCTTGCTCTATCCATTGGCACACTGTAGTAAAAAACAGGTCGGGTTCTTAGCTTCAAGACAAAAAATAAATGCTCAAGTAGAGAGAAATAAGTGTAAATTTGCAATAACAATTGATGATATTAAATTACTTTAAAGAAGTAGAATTATTCTGGGGTATAACAAAACTGAGAGAAGTAGCTATAGGGAAATTTTTATAGAGGAAATAACATTTCTTGAAGTAAAATGTGAATTTAATACACTTACTCTCAAAGCAAATATACAAACGCCCAGCAGAATAAACCTTGCTTTTTATGCATGCAGAGAATGCCAGTTTGTTTGAAATCTAGTTTTCTGGAAAAGAACTACATAAATCGGTTAAGGAGAACCACAACTGCTGGAATTTGTTAGGGTCCCAAAATATTATTTCGGCTGCTGTGATGATTTAAATGAGAGGTAACCTTAGACCTATGTATTTGAACAATTGATCATGCTTTCTAGTGAGATTACAGACCCTTCAGTGTTCTGAGCATTGCTGGAACAAAGGGGATGATATTGCCTTAGAAATGATAGCAAGAGTGTCTGGCTACACACCCAGACTCACACACCCACACCCACACCCACACCCACACCCACCCACCCACCCACCTACCCACTCTCCCACCCACCTACCCCCCCACACACACTCACAATCACACACACACACATGTACACATGAATATACATGTATGCACACCCAAAATGAATATATTGCATTGAAAGTACTCAAATCCCATTTAAAGACTCCATGCAACAAATGTGTTTCAGTAACAAATCTACCAAGCTACTTAGGTACCATACACACAAAATAAAATACTTAACTGCAATTCATTTCCTTCTTGTTTCATGTAATTACAGATATTTGTTATTTTTTATGGAATAAGATTGATGAGATGACAAAATTATTCTCGTAGTACATTACTTTCAAACATATGGATAAGATTCAGGGAGTACATTTCCATGAGGTATGTGTTATTGGAATAAGAGCTAAATTACTTTCAACCCTGATTCAAAGACAGCTTACTATTTTATATTTACATTGTAAGGCAATCTCAAACAGACATGGAAGCAATTTAACTACATGACATTATGAGAAATTCTGATAAAAAAGGTTTAAAGATGACTTTTCTTCTGACTGTGAACAATGTTCTATATTGAATACTAGTTGAATAAAATATAAACTTCTAATATTTTAACAATATGACTGGATTTTGTTATTTCTTTTTCTGGTATGTTCTTTGTAAACCGCTTCTGAAGTGGAGTTCCCCTGAGGCTAGATACCACTGTTTCTCCCTCTTATTGTAATGGAAAAATAGAATACAACAGCAGGGGCTGAAAAAATTCTGTATCCTTTAATTCTCATCTTGCTTAAGCCTGCTGAAACTTAAAATTTTTCATACAATGATGGGTTCTTTTTGTGTATGTGCTAATACTGCCAAATATATCTTTGCATTTCTAATCCAATGTACCTCTGCCATCCCCATGGTTTATAAATTTAGCTTCTATGTGTATTGTGGCACATGCTTAGCAAGAGACTGTCTGGTTTTCTTCAGATGTTTTTATCCGCTTGTGAACTGTTTTATAGTACAGATGCTAAATAAGTAATAATTTATGTTATGCACAGTTTATTTGTACCTCTTCATTTGGAAACCTTACGCAATAACACTATTCACTTTCCCATAGGAACTCACTATCTATATTTTTCACTTTCATTTGTGCCCTGTGAATGTAAAAGGTAATGTGATAATGAAAATAAGAGTTGTTTTAGACTAAATAAATTACCAAAATCATCACTTATCTTTATTAATGCTTGTATATACTATCGTAAAATTCTTGAGACCAAAGGACATGTATGAACAAAGAGGGGATAAGGGTAACCATTAAAAAGAGACACACTCTTGGCCCAGTGTCTTGGGTGCTATAACTTTTTTCATAATATTAACTTAATCCAAGAACATAGGTCTTTTCCTCACCTAGTATCTACCTTCATTTTTTATAGCATCTTTAAAGTATGTAATCATGTCTTTGAAAATAGGGTAAACTTAGGCAATTTTTATTCAGACTTAGCCCCAGTATATCAAGGTAGTGGGGAAAGGAAGAACAGTGTATCGTGGAATGGTTTTGCACACATACTCTTGTGGGCAAAACTTATCCTTTTTTTGGAGAATCCATTTACAATTCTTATGCCTACAAACAACTTGAGTGCATATGACTGAAATTAGATACATCATGGAGAGGGATAATACATAGTGAACAAAGACTTTATGATCCAAGATTGTCAACCAAAAGAGAACTGCCAGCGATATGCTTCATAGCAACCAGACCCTTCTTCTCATAGACTTCATTAAAGGAGGCACCAGTCAATATCTTTCACTTACTATGGACATTAAAGATAATTAAGATTTTTGTGAATCATCTAGAAGACAAATCTATGATATATCTTTGAGAGAAGTTTTAACTGAGGTAATTGTAATAGGAAATCCCACATTAAGTGTGAGTGGCACCATTTCATTGCCCAAAGTGCTTAAAATAAAGTGAGAAATCAAGTCTAGGAGCAGCATGTAAGCAAGGGGGAACATTCCACCACTACTTGTGAAAGTTCAAACTTGTGCAGTCACTATGAAAATCAATATGACAGTTTCTCAAAAAACTGGGTATCAATCCATCTGAAGACCCGGAAATACTCCTCCTCCATCTTCGGGAATATACACAAAGGATGCTCTATCCTAGCATATTACACTTGCTTAATTATATTCATAGCAGCTTTATTTGTAATAGCTATAGTCCCTCAGCTAAAAAGTTGATAAAGAAAATGTGGTAATTTATGCAATGGGATATTATTCAGTTGATAAAAATAATAGCATTGTTCTTCCCCTCACCCTGGCCCTTGACAGGTATGCAGGTAGAAGAGGTCGTCATAGTGCAAGATCTGTCCTTACCCCTCATCTGCTGTAGCACCTGGCAGAGTAGGCCCTGTACTTCATTCGGGCAACACAGTAGAGCTCACCCTTATCCCAGGGTGAGGTTGAACATGTCCTGAGGGTGTGAACATGAGAAAGCTGGTTCAGCAACTTGATTGCCATGCATAGTGGACTAGGGACAAATGCCCAATACCACTCTCATCTCTTGAGACCTACAGGAAGCAGGAGAGCTGGCTATGTTGCTTATCACTTAGGAGAATGGGTCATGCACCTCACCTGGGTAGCACAGTAGAGCTGGCCCTGGATGTGGGTGTTGCAAGTGAACCAGCCCCAAGAGTATGAGAACTGGTGAGCAGGTCCTGACTCTTGTCTCCTGGATAGTGGAGTGGAAGAGGGAGAGATGTTGCTTCCCTTCTCTCATTCCTCACCTTCTATGTCCAGTAGGAGAGCTGGCCCCTGTGTTATGAGAGTAGGAGAACAAGCCATGGCCATGTCTCTCACAGGCTGGAAAAATTAGGAAACTGGGTCCTACAATTTGCCTGGGCAGCAAGATAGAGCTGGCCCTGGTTGTAGGAGTTGTTGGTGAGCTAGTCCCAAGGGTGTGAGAGCAGGAGAGCTGATGGGCAGACCAGCACAGATTCCTCAGGCCCAGATCCAGAACTTTGAATTGGCCCACCTCAACAACAGTGAATGAACTGCTTAAGTGCATGAAGGGGCTAGTCCTAGAGATCCAAAACTACAGCATCTCCAGGACACAAAGAAACAATAGAATATCCAAGAGGAGTCCCAGGGAAGTTCCAAGAGCAGCAGAAGCCAGAGGTCTCATACAAGAACAACTAGTCATTGTAGTGAATGTTTTCAAGCAAGAAAATGCAGAACAAATCATTTACTGTGGGACACACTGGTGCACACTTCATCTTCCACAAGAATATTTTTCTTTCTCTATTGTGGAGGAGGTTGAAAGGGTGGAGGTTGCAAGGTACGGAGGAGATTAATGAGATAGGATGCATACATGAAATTCACAAAGAGGCAATAGAAATTAAAAAATAACATCATGAAATTTACAGGCAAATGGACAGAACTAGAAAAATATCATCCCAAGTAAAATAAAAAAGACACAGAAAGTCAAACATTTTATGTAATCACTTATGAGTGGATATTTTCTATAAACACATTGATAATCATGCTACAATCCACAGACCCAGAGAGGTTAAATAACAAGGAGGGATCAGGTGGGGATACATGAATCTCCCTGGAGAGGGGAACTAGAATAAATATCATTGGTTGATAGGGTATAGGAGGTATATCAGGTGAAGGCGACTGGAGAGAGAGAATACTGGAAGGGACAGTTTTTGTGGGTGAATTAGAAACCTAGTGGAATGGAAATTCCTGGCAATCTACTAGGGTGACCCTTGCTAAGATTCTTAGTAATGGTGGATATGGAACCTGAATAGGCCATCTCCTGTAACCAGGCAAAACTCCAGTGTAGAGATGAGGGCACAAACTCAGCCACAAACCTTTCAAACTAGGTTGTCCTGCCTACAAAGATGGGCTGTGGTAAAGTAGCACAGAAATAGTGGGAATGGCCAATCAATAAGGCCCAGCTTGGGACCCATGCTATGAGAAGGAGCCCACTGCTGACACTGCCTGGAGGGCTAGGAAGCAGGGGCCGGATAACCCAGTGACTTAGAATAGAACCAAACACAACCCGAAAAAAAAAAGTAGATGAGATAATTCCTATGGATATTCTACTAGTCTCATAGACCAGAGGATAGCTTAATTGTCATCAGAGAGGTATTATCCAGCATCTTATGGAAACAGCTTCGGAGACCCATAGCCAAACATCATGTAGAGCTCTAGGAAACCTTTAGCAGATTGGGAGGAAGGATTGTGGGAGCCAGAGGGGTCAAAGATGCCACAAGAAAAACCACAGAATCAACTAAGCAGGGCTCATAGAGGCTCACAGGGAGGCATAATCAGGGAGTGTGCATGGGTTTGACTCAGGCCTCTAGATATGTAACAGTCATATAGCTTGATGTTCTTGTGGGACTTCTAACAGTGGGAGCAGGAGTTGTCTCTAACTCTTTTGCCTGCTTTTGGCGTCCTTTCACAATAACTGGGTTGCTGTGTTCAGCCTTTAATAGGAGGAATATAGTTTACTGTAACTTGATATTATTATTGTCATGTTTGACATTTCATCTTTTATTGTTTCAATATTTTTAATAACATCAACACAATATTTCTAAAATAAATGTCAGTTTTGTTCACTTCCTTATTACAAACAAAAGACAGAGGAGAACATTTCACCTTTCCATTGAGTCCTGAATAACATATAAATTCCTTAGCAAAGGTACTTGAGATGGTTTTCTTCGTCATGTGTAACTTAAATCATTCTTGTCTTTCAGTAACTTGCTGTATTCTATGTAGAGCATTTGGACTCAATTTGTAATACATTTATCAAATATCATCACACTACTTGTATTTTATCCACTTCACTGAATGGATAATATAGTAATTAACTGTCAATCAGAGACTGATATCCCTCAATCTTCCAAATTATATTTAATAATAATTAACTTAATGAATTAATTATATGATGGGTGTATAGCATGAAATTGATGAAATTAAAAGTTAATAACTGAAATTTAAATTTTCACTGCTCAGCATTAGTTTCCAGAATTTGATTTGTTTATTAATTATGCTCATGTTTTGCATAGGTGCTTTACTTATATATCTGCCTAGAAAATATTTTGGGTAACTTAATGTGAGATTGACTAAGGTTGCTATATTATGAATCTATAAAAATTATTTACTAAATTCTAGTAATCTAATTTATAAATCTAGTTGCATAAATCTGTATACCATTAATTAACATCTAATAATGTGTTTCAGATTCTGAGCATATAATATGTGTAAGATAATGCTTTAGATTACTTTTTACAAAATTATTATATTGTTTAATATATTATATTAATATTGTTATATTAAAATAATATATTTTGATATATACCTCATATAAATATGATATATACTTATATTAGTATATATACATAATAGTAGTATATATAATATATATGTGTATCTATATTATATCTTAAAACCCCTAACATACAGAATTTTTCCATTAAATGAAAACAATTAAGCTGAAATTTAGAGAGGTTAAGTGACTACTCCAAGTTCACAGAGATAATATCTGGCCTTCACTTTTCTGGGTCAAATTTTCTTTTTGTTTCCATGGAAAGAATACTTTATCAGTATATTAATATGACTTTCTGTTATTCCTTATACCTCTCCTTATCTTTTTGCTCTATCCAGATAATGATCATGTCCAATTATGTTTCTTTTCCTCATTTTGCTACTACTACTTTGAATTCCACAACCCTTGACTAATTCCTAGATTGTGTTCTTTCTTGTACTGGAGCTTTCTATGGTTGTGATAGTGACCCCAGTGCTGAAAATTATAGTTACTAGAGTTTCCCACTAGATGCCTTATAGGCATTATTTCTGAAAATTTTCTAATTTGTTTAGAATTGCATAGCAATCTATTTGTACTGGTTTGAATAAAACTGGTCCACATAGGCCTTTAGGGAGTGGCTATGTTAAGATGTATGGCCTTGTTGGGATAGGCATGCATTTGATGGAAGGAGCTTATCATAGGGAGTGGAGGTCCTCAAGCCAAGACAAGCATCTCAGTCTCTTCCTGCTGACTGATAATCCAGATGTAGAACTCTCTGATGCCTCTCTAGCATCATGTCTTCCTGCATGTCCTTATGCATTGCCACCATGACAATAGTGAACTAAACCTCTGAACTGTAAGCCAACATAAATCATAAATTCCCCTTTATAAAATTTGCCATGATCATGGTGTCCCTTTATAGCAACAGAAACCCTAAGACAGGAATTTGAGATTCCATCTTACATCTACCAGAATGGCTAAAATCAATAAGTGACAGTTTGTGCTGTGAGTATGTGAAACAAGGGAACCATTCCTACATTTATAGTGGGAGCACAAACTTGTACACCACTATGAAAATCAATATAACAGTTGCTCAGACAACTGGTGCTAAAACTACCTTCAGACCACATATAGTATTCTCAAGTTCCATCCTATCACATGGATACTTCTTCAACTACATTTGTAGCAGCTTTATTCACAATAGCCAGAAAGTGGAAACAACCTAGACATTCATCAACCTAAGAAAATGTGGTACATTTATACAATGAAGTATTACTTGGCTATTAAAAAAATGATACAATAGAAATATGTAACTTCTGTGGATGGGAGGTGGGGGACCATCTAGAAAGTTCCAGAGATGTGAGAGACTCCCAGGACACATTGGGATGAGTTTAGCCAAAATTCCCAACACTGGGGAGAAGGAAATCAAAAAGCCCACCTCCAACAGATAGAAAGGACCTCAAGAAGAGGGATAGGTATACCAACCCACTGCCAAAATTTCTGACCCAGAATTGTTCCTGTCTAAATGCAATACAGGGACAAAAAGGGAGACAAAACTGAATGAAAGGCTGTCCAGTTACAGGTCCAACTTGGGATCCATCTCATGGGGCTGGCATCAAGGCCTGACAGTATTACTGATACCATATTTTGCTTACAGACAGGAGCCTTGCATGACTGTCCTCAGAAACATCCTACCACCAGCTGACTGAGACAGATGCAGATTCTTCCATTCAACCATTTGACTGAAGTCAAGGACCCCTATGGAGAAATTAGGGGAAGGATTTAAATAGCTGAAGGGGAAGGTGATCACATAGGAAGACCAGCAGTCTCAACTAACTTGGACCCCTGGGACCTGTCAGAGACTGAGTCACCAATAGGAACATACATGGACTGGTCCTTGGTATCCTGCAGATATATAGCAGAGGACTACCTAGGTGAGGTAAGTCAGACACAGAAAGATAAATATGGTATTTATTCACTTATGAGTTAGTATTAGCTGATAAGTCAACAATGATCATGCAGTCCCTGAGTAGCTAAATATCAAGAAGGAGTCTAAGGGATCATATGGAGCTAACTGGACATGGAAAACAGTATAGATTTCTTATGTGGATTGAGGTTGTGTGGGAATGGAAATAACAGAGATAAAATGGAAAAGAGATGGAAGAAGAAAATATGGGGAAAACAGCTTCAATTGAGGGCACTTTGAAGGTGATGTGGAAATGTAGTGCAGTAGAAAGTCACTGGAATCTATGAGGGTGACCCTAGTAAGGACACCTATTTATGGAGGATTCAAAGTCTGCACAAGCCATCCTGTGTAACTATCCATGGCCTCCTGAGTTGGGACTGAGTAAACAACTCAGCCACAAAAACTTTGACCTATAGTTTATCCTTCCTGCAAGGTTTTCTGGGAAAATAGAGGTACAGAATTTGTGGGAGCTGCCAACAAATGCCAGGTCTAATTTGAGATACAGGCCATGAGATATACCCAATGCATAACATTACCTGGATAGCTCAGAGACCTATGATTTTTTTTTAAATGATTCTTAAAGCTATCTGTATATACTCCTAGTCCAGTGCCTAGCCCAGTCGTCATGGTCACAGAGGCTTCCTCTGGCAGCTGATGGGAACAGATGCAGAGACCTACAGTCAAATATTAAATGGCAAGAAAGGTCAAATTGGAGATCTTCTCTGAATCCCTTCTTTTGGATCCCTGGAAATCCTGTGCAGGAGGCAAAAGAAGAAATGTAGGAGCCAAAATGGTGAAGAATATTAAAAGAACACAGCTCATAGACTTCAACTAAGTAGGGCTCATAGAGGCTCACAGAAACTGAAGCAGCAACCATGGCACCTGCATGAGTCTGTACTAGGATCAATGGTATTGGCAGGGGACATTTCTTAACAGTCCAACACTGGCCAGTCTTATGCAGTGCTAGTTTATATTGAAAAGGAGCAAGCTGAGCAAGGAAAAACACAAAATTTACACTTGGAGGAGAAAGAGGGAACTAGGAGCTAATGGAGCTAAATTCTAAATTCAGTGAGATGAAACAATTAAAGAAGCCTGAGCCTAAATTGACTAAAGGGAATGGAGACCTCAGGGTAAGGCCCCACTCAGTCAAGCTTCCAATTTGTAAAAAAAAAAAAATAATAATAATAAAAAAAAAAAAAAAAAAAAAAAAAAAAAAAAAAAAAAAATAATAATAATAATAATAATAATAATCAAAGAAAAGCTTAGGGTTTGGCCAGGAACATACACCTTTATTCTTAGCACTGGGATAGCAGAGGCAGATTTCAGTATTCAATGCAGCCTAGTCTGAAGAACAAGTTCCAGAACAGTCAAGCTTAGATAGTGAAGGAAATTATCAAAACCAAAAGTCTGGTAAAAATATACTTGAATGAGGTGGACATGTTCCCACTTGAGCAAGCAGAAGAACCTGGCAGCTTCAGCCTCATATACTAGAGGTGCCCCTGAATAGAGGCCTAGAGAAGCCATTGCATGATGCTGTAAAAATAAAGCCTGCATTGCTCTGGAGACTCCAAGAGGTAAAAGATGCCAGAGCCATGGGGTACCTGCTGAGGAATGCTGTTAATAGGGCGTGGAACCAGCCCAATAGGAAGAAGTATGTTGCAGTCAATAAAGCTGAAAGGAGTTAGAGACCTGAAGACTATTTTGACATCAGTCGTGGAGATACAGTTTGGAGTTGGCCCAGCTGGTTTTCAGTCTAGTTTTGGTGTAGTACTTACTCACCATACACCTTTTCCACCCCTTAGGAATGGTAATGCATATCCTGTTCCATTGTTTGTTGAAAGTATATGATCTGTATATGATCTGTATCAAATCTGATTTGATTTCATAGGGAATAACAATTGAGAGTTTGGCATGAGTCTCAGGACAGACTTTGAACTTTGTACTTAGGAATGCTGATATTGTGAAAGACTATGGGGACTTTCTTGTTAGATTAAATGCATTTGCATTATAATATGGCTATAATTCTATGGGGATCAGGGATTGGAAAATTGTGGTTTGGATGAAAATGCCCCCCACTGGTCCATAGGGATTGGCAGTATTAGGAGGTGTGGCCTTGGTGGGGTATGTTATTGAGGAAGTGTGTCATTAGGGTTGGGTTTTGAGGTTACTGAAAGCCAGGCCAAATGTCTTATTTTCTTCCCACTGCCTGATGATTCAGATGTAGAACTTACAGCTACCTCTCCAGTATACCTCTCCATGGAGCCATGCTTCCTACTATGACAATAATGGACTAAACCTCTCAACTGTAAACCAGCCTCAATTAAGTGTTTCCTTTATAAGCAATACTGTGGTCATGGTGTCACTTCCCAGCAATAGAAACCCTAACTAAGATACTAGTGTACAGTCCATACAGTCCAGTAAGCTGAAGCTAAGAGACATATTATATGTGTTGAACATCATTAACAAGCATTATTTCTTGTTTTATTATAAAGTATTAATGCTAACTAAAATACATTTGTTAACTTTCCTCACCCTTTGGCTGTTGCTTAACTTTATCTTTGTTTATTTTGAAAATCTGCTATCCTAAGAAAGAAAGTATTCTTACACTTGACCATACAAAAGTATCCAAATGTAAATAATCAATAGTTGTAGTTATTTTAAAAATAAGAATGGTATAACACTTAATGGATTCATGTTGGTTTTGATTAACTATAGACTAGGAAACAAAAGACAATGAAACCATTATATATATATATAAATATAATATATATATAATATAATATTAAATTAAAACCTAAAAGGAGATGTATATATGTATACATACACACACATATATATATATATGTATGTATATATACGTATATACATACATATATATATA
>NW_022196901.1:3625640-3640120 GCF_008632895.1 Mastomys coucha
TATATATATATATATATATATATATATATATATATACACATCTCCTTTTAGGTTTTAACATTGCTCTGTTTCTACCTACTAATAAAGGTAATTCTTGCAAAAGTGACATTCTGTCTATGTTCCCTCAAAGAAAACATATTTATTTGTTGACTTAGGTCTTCACTGGAAGAATTTGAAGTGTATTTGTCATAGGTCAAAGTGGAGCAACAATAAAGAAACTGGTTTCTCTGGTTGTCAGACTTATGGTGATTTATTAATACAAAATACACTAACACACTATTTGAGCATCAACTTTATTTCCTGGGATGGGTTGTCTCCAATTTATACTTTTAATTCATATTGGAAACTAGGCTAAAATTATAAGCAACAATTAGCTAACACCGTTTAAAGAGTTATTAGAAACCAGTTTCAGTAGCTACACACAGAGTAGGTCAACAGAGCCTCAGTGAGGCCTTGAAAGGTTAGCAAATTCAGGCATATGTCCTGTTGTTCACATTAATATCCAGCAAAGTTTGTGTGGATCTCTTAGATGTTTCTTTTACCACATTACACAAAATATCTTCAGAAGGGGTGCCATTTTCTCTTCTCCCTCCTTTTCTCCATATATTTGTCTCAAGGGGGCATGATATATTCTGTTTTTTAGAGATGTAAAGACAAAAAGAGAGCTGCATGCCTTTGTTTAAGTTGAAAGCAATACTTTCACCATTTCAGTATTTTATTACTTTTGTTGATATACAGAAGAAAATGTTTGTGTTTCTTTAACAGGAGTACAGTATTATACTGTTATCCATGGAGAATATATTTGAAAACCTTCATTACATAATAAAATCTACACATGGCACTAAACCCTATGTTACCATAATTTCCAGTAGATTCTTATCCATGATAGAATTTCATTTATAATTTAGGTGCAGTAAGAGACTAATAATATTAACTGATAGTAAAGTACAATGATTTCAGTAATATAATAAAAATTATCTGAATGTGGTCTTTTTCTTGAAAGTCAGGACAAGCATTAACATTTGACCCCAGTACACTGCAGGCTAGTAAAACATCAGAAATTGGAGCCTTATATAGTGGGAACTATCATACTTATTTACTATGGAGTTAGGTGCTTATATTTTCATTCTCCTTATATATTGACATTAGTGTCAGTGAGTAGCAATGTGGGAGATCTCTCTCTAGTTACAGGCATCCTTACACTTTAATATTCAACATCAAATTTTAGCTTTTCTTTATTACACTTGAATGTCAATGAGCTGTAAAATCCAGATGGAGAGAAATGAGGATACTGAAACCTGATAGAAAATGAGCTCTACATTTTTGGAGGAATGAGAAAATGTTTCACTTGTGAGGCTACTCTTTTATGGTTAGAGCAGGTGGTGTGTGAAACTTACCAAGGTGACGGATGGTGGGCCCATTTCTCATCTGTCTATATTAAAATAACTAAGTTAAGCAAGATTAGTATTACCCATTTTGACTGGATTTATAATTTACAATAGAAATAATTTTGCTCTTGATAACATTTATTACTCTTATTTTTCTCTCCAGTCATCATGGATTATACATAAAGTCTTAGATAAAAAAATAATAAAGAAGCTGGGAGGAGGAAGGGAAAGACAAAAATGGCACAAAACACACTGTTGTAGTTCAGTCAAGAATACCACTCCTGGGCTTCTACCCAAAAGATTCTCCAACATGTAACAAGGACACATGCTGCACTATGTTTATAGCAGTCTTATTTATAATAGCCAGAATCTGGAAACAACCCAGATGTCCCTCAACAGAGGAATGGATACAGAAAATGTGGTACAATTTCACAATGGAGTACTACTCAGCTATTAAAAACAGTGATTTCATGAAATTCACAGGCAAATGGATGCAACTAGAAAATATCACCCTGAGTGATGCAATCCATACCCAAAACACATGCATGGTATGAGCTCACTGGTAAGTGGGTATTAGGCAAAAAGCTTGGAATACTGAAGATGCAACTCACAAACCATATGACACTCAAGAAGCAGGAAGAACAAACTATGGATGCTTCAGTCCTTCTTAGAATGGGGAAAAAACAGTCACAGGAGGTAGATGGAGGGAGGGACCTGAGAGGAAGAGAGGAAGAGGAGGAAAAAAGAGGGGAGCAGGATCAGGTATGGGAAGGGACAGAAGAGTAGTACAGAGATTAAAGAAATTAAATAGAAACATGTAGCAGTGGGAAAAGGGGAACTGGAGATAGTCACTAGAAAGTCACAGACTCCAGGGAAGCAAGAGGCTACCAGGACCCAAGAGTGACTTTAGCCAAAATACCCAGCAAAGGGGAGATACAATCTACAGAGACCATGTCCAGTAGATAGCACAGCCCCCAGTTGAGGGATGGCACCAGCCACACATCTCAAAATTTTTAACCCAGAAATGTTTCTGTCCAAAAGAAAGACAGGGAAAAGAAAATGGAAGACTGAAGGAAAGGCCAACCAAATCCCCACACTATTATTGATGCCAAGAAGCATTTGCTGATTGGAGCCTGGTATGGCTGGTTCTTTAGAGTTTCTATAAGCACGTGACCAATACAGATGCAAATATTCACAGCCAATCATCAAACTGAGCCTTGGAACCCCAGTGAAAGGTGTAGGGAAAAGTCTGAAGGAGCTGAAGGGAATGGCAACCCAATGGGAAGAACAGTATCTGTGCCCTTCCCCCAGCCTTGAGAGCTGAATCAGACCTTGCTTTGGACAGTTGGCTTGTCACCTAGGGTGGAGTCTTCTGACCTAGGTAAAGTCTACTATCTTGCCACTGCAGCTTTCTGAAAGAAGCCACTACTTGCTGAGCAGCTAAGCTTCTCTTCCTGATGAGATCCTGACAAAACAATGAGATCCTGGCAAAGTGGGGGATGGGATTTCCTCCCTTTATATTTGGACCTTAGAATTAAAAGTTTGAGCTTTGATCAGAGAACTTGCTCTTGGCTTGGTATTTCTCTTGCTGTCATTCCAATCTATCCCCAACTTTCCTTTCAGGAACCCAGTAAACCATGACTGCTGGCTGTCAGCTACAAATTTCAGCTAACTGGACCACCCAGAGCTCCCAGGAACTAAATCACTGTATTAGTCAGGGTTTCTATTCCTGCACAAACATCATGACCAAGAAGCAAGTTGGGGAGGAAAGGGTTTATTCAGCATACACTTCCACATGGCTGTTGATCACCAAAGGAAATCAGGACTGGGACTCAAGCAGGTCAGGAAGCAGGAGCTGATGCAGAGGCCATGGAGAGATGTTTCTTACTGGTTTGCTTCTCCTGGTTTGCTCAGTCTGCTCTTTTATAGAACCAAAGACTTCCAGCCCAGGGATGGCACCACCCACAAGGGGCCCTACCCCCTTGATCACTAATTGAGAAAATGCCCCACAGCTGGATCTCATGGAGGCACTTCCCCAACTGAAACTCCCTTCTCTGTGATAACTCCAGCCTGTGTCAAGTTGACACACAAAACCAGCCAGTGCAACCACCATTCAAAGAGTATACATAGAGGGAGCCATAGCTCTAGAAACGTATGGAGCAGAGAGAGGATGGCTTTATCTGACATCGATGGGAGGGGAGGCTCTTGGTCTTGTTGAGGCTTGATGCCCCAGCATACAGAGATGCTAGAGCAATGAGGCAGGAGAGGGTAAGTGAGTGGAGGAGCACTTTCATAGAGACAAATGGGAGAAGAGAGACAAAGAATGAGATGGGTGAGATGTGGAGGGGCAACTGGGAAGGGGGATATCATTTGAAATATAAGTGAATGAAGTGATTTTTTTGTTTGTTTGCTTGGTTGGTTTTGTTTTGTTTTTGAAACTCAGTTTCTCTGTGTAGCCCTGGCTGTCCTGGAACTCACTCTGTAGACCAGGCTAGCCTCTAACACAGAAATCCACCTGTCTCTGACTCCCAAGTGCTGGGATTAAAGGCATGTGCCACCACTGCCCAGCTGAATGAAATGATTTAAAAAATTAATACTGCGAGGAAAATAAAAGAATATAGAATGAAGAAATATTGACTTCCACCTCATATTTGAGCTTACTTATTTGTAAACATTGATACTGGATCTAAAAAGAAGGAGCTCTGTGCTACAGCAATCTGGGAAAGAGTGACAAGCAACTTGTAAGTCCTGTGACATTCTAATTTGTGATGCCCCCTTGGCCTATCTTCCTCCATGGCACCAAGAGAAAACAGGGAAAGGAAAATAAATACATGAAAACAGATGATCAAGAAACACACGATGGTTTCACATAAGCATGTGTCTTTTAAAATGGTACCAGAAATGATAACAGACATAGACACATCCTTTCCTGAAAGTGGAAACTTTGACCTTTCTGTCATTTATCAATAGATCCAGCATACAGAATATTGTTAAGGGTATAGAAAAACTGAACAATATTATCAGTTAATTTGATCTCATTAACATTTTTAACAACATCAAAACTAATACCTTTTTGGCTTATAAAGTATGTTTATAGACTGACATTCATATCTCTTTTGTATATTACAGGAATAGAATTGCTGGATCATACATTGAACCAATTGACAAACTTCAGGGTTGTTTTCCAAAATTACCTATGTGACTTTATATCCCCCACCAACTATAAGCATAAACACATGCTTTCTCTATTTCTTTTATCAATGATTTGCATGCCATATATAAATATATATATATATTCTTAAGAATATATATATATATATATATATACACATGTATATATTTTCTTAAGTATTTCAAAAAGGTACACTTTTTCCAACATTTTATTATTATTAGTTTGGGGAGGCTATTATTCTAAAGATTGTCATACACAATATGCTAGGTAATGTTTTACAAATAAAATGTTTAGAACTCTGAGTGTTGAATAAGTTCACTTCCTTACTGTATTTATTGTCTTGTTTCAGCTTCTGTCCATAGATTCCCTTTGACAAAAATGAGAAAGAAGATGGGCCAAGCAGAGGAGACTTCATATCTGAAATCTGAGAGTGAGATCTTTCTTGAGCTGAACTGTTTTTTATGAATTAAAGAGATACGTTAGTAAACAGCTTTCCTTTAGGGAAAGCATTTATAGCTAGATTTGGAGATGTATTGTAAAAATACATTGAAATAAAGCTTTCCTTTATGACAAAATATAAATTAAAAATTCAAAATATCCAGTTAAAATAACAATTTTGAACAGCAATAGTATTTCTGGTTGATACTCAAATAATCTTCACATTTACTATTTAATAAGTTCATAACAGAGTGACATAAATTTGCTGGCCCTTAGGGCTTAACAGTATGTATCTGTTTGTCAGATAAAATTATTTTACCATGTACCACCAAAGTCCTCCAGATTTCAAAATATGTATGCTTGAGACAATATACATTAGGCTATTTTTTAAATGCCATTCCATGAAGTTTTTTTTCTTGAGTTTGTTTCTACAGGTATGTTAGAAATTGTGATAATGTGAAAATAACCACATGCTCCTTTTACACAGGAGCAAGCCCTCATCGTAACTCCCTTGAATTGGGTAATTTGTAAAATGTAGGTAGTTCTTCCAAAATTTAAAAGTTGCTTGTTAAAAATACAGTGATCTCTGTCTGAAGTGGACAAATTGGTTTTCCCCTGTCTGAGACTCAGCTGGAGATCTTAACACTTCATCTTGATTTAAAATCCATTCAGTATACACTGAGACCATTGGCAAATCTGTCAGCTTTCGAAACGCAGAGGGATGTTACCCACATTCTGAACTGTAGGCAGAATAGTAATTGTAACAATTGTTTCATCACCCATTGTCTGTTAGGACCACACTTATGCTCTTCCTGTGAGCCCTGCCATCCAAACAGTAATTTGGTAAATGTGACCATTCTGATAAATGTGTGATTTGAGATGATTACCTGAATATGGTGAAAACATATTTAAAACAATTTCTTTGTGTTAACTGAGACAAAAAGTCAAACAATGCATCAGTGGCTCTCTTCTTTTTACAGTGGCTATTCTCAGTTTGGGGGAGATTTTACTTTGATACCAATCCTGTAAATGACAGTTATTCATCCACTTTTGTTGAATAACCCTTTGCCACATAAGACTTTGTCTTATCTTGAGACATTTATACCTTCATGAAGAACTTTCTATGGATTATACAGTGAAATTGCTCTCAAGAAACTATTTGAAGTTGTAGGTTTTCAATAGCATAATTCTGATTTCACTTTCCCAAGAACTACTAGACTCATTCCACTGTTGGTTAAATCATATCACATCAATCATATTACTTAAATGGATTATTGACAGTGGTACCACAAAGCTGGGGAACCGTATGATCACAGGTTATTTTTCCTTCATGCATTGTATTTGCTATGAACAAAAAATTCACATTATTAACTTTTTATTCTTGAGATATAAAATAATCATATTTTCTTCCCCTTTCTTCCTTAAAACACTCAACATGTATCCCTCTATGTTTTCCTTCAAATTCATGACCTCTTTATTCACCAATTGTTATTGCATGTATATACATATATATTCCTTAATATTATGTGCTTATTTTGTGTAATGTTACTTGTATGCATGTTTTAGTGATAAAATGTTTGGTTCTGAACAACTAATTGGTGTGTTCTTTCTTAGGGAAGACTACTGCACTTTTCACTGTTTTTCAACTAACTATAGTTCTTTGTGTATGGCTGAGACATCACAGGCTTTTCCTTATTCATGTTGGCATTTACTTTGGTGTTGTGCTTGTTCAGATAATGTTAGATCAGTCATGCAGGTGAGACTTTTTGGGTATGGATTATGACATTGTTAGGAAACACAGTCTCACAGCAAACACCCTGACTCTCACAATCTGTGCATTCCTTATTTCAGTGTTTTCAGAGTCTTGAGTGGAGGAATGGTGTACTTTGGATGGGTTGTGGTTTGATTATGACATTGTTAGGACACACAGTCTCACAGCAAACACCCTGACTCTCACAATCTGTTCATTCCTTATTTCAAAGTGTTTTCAGAGACTTGAGTGGAGGAATGGTGTACTTTGGATGGGTTGTGGTTTTCTGGAGTAGTCTATATGTGTTGCAAAGAAGAGTTTCTTTGGTGAAGGATAAGGACGACATTTATCTCTGATATAATAAAAATGTTTTAAGGTTGGGATGTTAGGATTGCTCAAGTTCAGAAAGCTTATGTTTTCCTCAGAATGACAGTCAACTTCAATATAGGAAAATTCACTATATGAGCTCAGTAACTGTAAGGGCCCACAAATCATCAAAGAATAACACCCCAAACCCAAACAGTATGCCCAAAGCAAAAAGCATTTATTCTGTAGAAATTCAAGATGCAGAGGTCTACAATTCATCAAAACAGTAATCTTGAGGTGAGCTTGAAGGTAAAATGTAAAGTCCTTTAAGGAAATTCCAGGGAGGCGTCAGTGACCTTTACCCTGATTAGTTGGCTATATCTGTAGGTATATGGGTGTCTCTGGGATTGGCTAGGGCTCCAGGGCCTTTCCAGACTCTTGCTGACTGACTATTCTTGCCTCAAGCTAGGTGGTAGGTCTGTTTCTGATTGGCTGCCAGCAGGCTGTAGTTATCCTGAAACTGGTTTGTTCAGTCCTGGGAAACAGAAATGTAGGCCTAGTCTCCTAAACTGGTATCTCATAGCCTGTCATGGAGTCACTCTCCACCCCCTTTCAATAATGCCCCATCTCAACTCCTTGAGATGATTCTATGGGTTGGCATAGTTGATTCAGGATCATTAAGAAGAGTATGGATATTCATTTTTTGACAATCCTAACCAGGGCATTGGTTATGCAGAGTCCACAAGGCAAAACCAGCATCAGTAAGATGAGAGGACTGGTTAAACACAAGGGTGGTTAACCAAGGATACTCATATCAACCTTGGTTCTGTTCCCTTTGCATTTTTTCTGTCATGCAGTCTTTTTCTGACTAAAGCCATAGATTCCTTGACCACCTCTAAGTAGTTAGCATACCAACAACATTCTTCACCTAAGGCTATGCAGAATCTTCTTTCTGGGAGAAGTAAGAGTAGGCCCCTATTTCTGCCAGGGAAGAGAGGGAATCTTGCAGGGCCATAATAGATTTTCTCACTTGCTTTAAGTAATCATTTACAGCCATTCATAGAGCTTTGTAGTTCTTATCTTGAAGTATTAAGTCTGAGGGTCCCATGCCAACAGTTCTAGGCAGCCCTATGCAAAGGAGGAACCCTGGTAACACAGCAGAGATGGTTGTGTACTTTATCTGATTGGTTTGAGATGCTAGCTAGTAGAAGACATTCTCCCCGATGTAATAAGCGACCTGAGGGACAAGCTGTACCAGAACACAAAAATTTTGAGTCAGATTTAAAACTAGGGTAGAAATTCATGGGTTGAGCCCTGAGGTACAAGTCTATGAAGTGTCCTCTGGGGACAGCAGGTATTTTGCAGTGGTAGAGGCTACAGTGTGGTTACAGAGGTGGGAATATTCTGAGGGTACTAGATTCCTAATACATAGTCCCTGTCTGTTATTGATTGCAGGGTTCACTTCCCTGACTGTTAGATGACTGTTCCTATCTACATTGGTTACTATTTGTGCTCTGTGAATGATCCCCAGGAATTGCTATTTCTTCATGACAAGGGGTCTGAGTATCCAGTTATAACCAACAGACCTGAGTGTAAGGTACCTGACCCAGGCACTGGTGTGGTACCTCCCTGGGACACAGTGATAATGAGTCCAGATGAAGAAGGTTAGTACAAGTAGGGGATCAGGCTTAGGGGGCTGTTGATTTGGCTTTGCTGATATATTGTTGTGTCCCAGTGGGATCCTGGGCCCAGTCATGCTGGTAAGTTGTATGGCAAACAGGGCCCCTGGGTCTCAAGGTTTCTATTCTAGACTTCATATAGTCTTAGGCTCCATGTCTTTCCTCTGTTCCATCTGTCTTCCCTTCTGTGTACTTCAGTGAAACATATGCAGACCAGATTACACCTATTGTGTGACTTACAAGAGTTTCCCCCAATTCTAGTTAGAGTGATATATTCACCTGTCCAGGATGGAATTAAGTATACAATTCCAGTGGTCTCACAGCCCTAATTTGCACAGAAGTAGTCTACCACTGTCCCACACTTTTTTCTCTATGTTTTGTCTTTGTCATGCCCAGGACAGATGTATAAAGTAAGGCCTCTTTTGAATTGGTTAGCCAGGTCATTTGTAACAGTTCAACCAGATCAAAGAACAAGTCAAAGAACCAAATTTTTGCTAGAGAAATCTAAGAGGTCTGATTGAGAATGTCCCCTGTTCCTGTGTTAATTACTGTCCAGGTGAGGTTACAGAGCTGGTGGATATTGGCAGTTTATGCAACAAGCTGTAAGCAGTGGGAAAGAAGGATTTTAATGGATCTCCAAGATGTTGGATTGCCTTCCATTGCTCTTGAGGTAAGTCATCTGAAAGTCTCTCCTGGTACAGTCTCAACTGCTGGACAATCTCTCTCAGCAGGCCTAATATGGGAGTTGTATAGCCACATCAGGATTCTGTCAATCTTCACAACTCTTGGTATGGTCAGGATCATGGTATGAGGTCCTTTCCAATTGGGTTCTAGAGTCTTATGGTTATGCCTCTTAATCCAGACTTCTTCACCTGGTTCAAAGCAATGGGTTTAGGTGGAGGTACAGATTCATAAACCTGATGGATGGCAAGTGATAGCTGCTTCTGGACTCTGAGGAAGGCATCAAGTACTTCAAGAACTTGTACTGGTAATATTCAGGTAAAATATCAAACTGGAGTTTAGGCAACATGGCAGAGTGTCTGACATATAGGATTTCAAAGGGAGTGAGACATGTCCTCTCTACATGTCCTGAACTCTGGGGTATGTATTCACAATGCAGTTGTCAAATGGTCCTCAAGGCATCTACCAAAGATTGAGTTACCTGAGAGATGAATGACAGTCCATTGCCAGACCCAAGAAGGGTAGGTAGACCATACCTTGGTATGATGTCATCTAGAATCTTCTTTGCCACTGTGTTGGCCGGCTTCTTCTTTGAAGGGTATGTTCCTACCCATCCTGCAATGTATCTGTAAAAATTAGTAGATACTTATATCCATATGTTCCTGGCTTTACTTCTGCATAATCTGTTTCCCAATTGGTCCCTGGCTGTAGGACTCTAATACTGGTTCCTGAATTTCCTTGATTGAGGCTTGAGAGTTTCATGGCCTGTCAGGTGGGATAATTTGAGAGTACCCCATCAACCAGGCATCTCAAGTAAAGTATTTCGTATTCAGCCCCTCGAAACAATTCCTTTAATTTTTCGATGACCCAGATGCAAGGCCTGATGGATTTGAAGGATGAGTTGTTTTTGTAAACTCCTTGTAGGATGCTAAAACCCTCATCAGTATGCAACCATCCATCTTTCCTGTAGATTCCCTGACATTTGACCTGATCTTGTTTGTCCTCAGTAGTATATTTGGGGATGGCCAGGAATTCAACGGGTGGCAAGACTACCAGGATGTAGGCAGTGGAAACCTGGGCAGCCTGCTTTGTATCTTTATCAGCTAGCCTGTTTACTTAGGCTATTTATGATTTCTTTTTTTGATGCTCTGGGCAGTTTATTATGGTTACCTTGAGGAGAAACCAGAATGCCTCCAGTAGAGCAAGTATTTCTTCCTTATTTTTGATGGTTTTTCTTTCAGGATTCCATATTGCCTTCTCTTGGTATATGGGCCAATGCACATGAGTCATGGCAAAAGCATATCTACTGTCAGTGTAAATGTTGGATATCAACCCTTTTGTCAGTTTTGAATTCTGGGTTAGAGTCTTTAGTTCAGTTTGTTGGGATGAAGTTACTAGTGGCAAAACAGTTGCCCAAATGACAGAGTCTAAGTTCACCACTGCCCCTCTCACATACCTGGTTTTGTTCTAGATGAAGCTGCTCCAGTCCATGAAGTAGATGCACTCAGCATTCAGACAGGGTATGTCAATGAGGGTTGATCTAATGTTTTGAACATGCCCAAGAAATATAGCATAATCATGCTACATGTCAAGTGACAGGTCCTGCAGCAGGGTGATTCTATTTAGGGGGGATGATGAGTTATATCTTATACAGTGTATGTGATTTGGGGGGATTCATGCAGTATCTGAAAGTGTACCAGTCTAGCATTGGACAGCCATCAGTTGGGTGGATCCTTGAAGGTTCCTTCAATACCATGGGTGGTGGTATTGATAACAGATAACAAGTTCCCACCCCATAGTTATCTTTTCAGTGTCCTTGGCCAGCAGGACAGTGGCAGCTATGATCTGGAAGCAGGCTGGCCATTCCTGAGTTTCGAGGTCTAGTTTCTTAGACAGATAAATAGGGTACAGGTGTTTTCCATGGACCCAAAGTGTTGGTGAGCACTCCCTTCACTATCTCTTTCCTTACATTTGTGTATAGGAAATGTTTGTGAATGTATGGGTGGGCCAGGGCTGGTTACTCCAATAAGGCTTTTATTAAGGTCTTAAAAGCCATTTTCATCTCAGGGGTTCATTTTATCTCATCTCCTTGGCCCCTGGTGGCCTTATATAATGCCTTTGCTATCTCAGTAAACTCTGGAACCCAGAGTGTACAGAACCTGGCAGATCCCTAAATTCCCATACTTGCCTTCAGGTTGATGGAACTGGGATGCTGAGGATAGTTTGCTTCTAGGTATCTGACAGCACGAATTGGCCTGCTTGAGCATGTACCCCAAATAAGTGATTTCAAGTTGACAAAGCTGGGCCTTGTTGGCAGACACTGGGTAGCCCAGATGACTCAGCTCCTATAACAGGACACATGTGGGCTCTTGGCATGTCTCAAGGTCAGAGGCCATAATTACAAGGTAATGTATACATTGAAGTAAGGTTATTTGAGGGTGGGCTTGCCAGTACTCACCCAAGCACTCATGCAGTGTCTCATCAAAGATTGTGGTGAGTTCTTGAATCCTTGAGGCAGATATGATCAAATCAGTTGCCCATTGAAGCTGTTCTCCAAATCTTGACACTTGAAGACAAATAGAGGCTGGCAGACTGAAGAAACCATTTTTTCAGGTCAAGCACAGTGTGCATGGTGGGCTTTGTGAGGGAGATGTAGAGGATTAGAACTGAGGGATACATGTCTCTCATCCTGTTGTTTACCTCTCTAAAATTCTGCACAGTGAGATAGTCACAGGAGTGTGGATTCCAGTTCAGAAAGAGAAGAGTGTTCCATGCTGATGAGCAAGGAATCAGAATCCCTGCTTCTTAGAGCTGGTTGATATGCAAGGAGAGTCTCCATTCTGGCTTCCCTGGGCATTGCACATTACCTGATTTGGGATGGGGTGGACCAAGCCTTTAATTGGACTAAAACCAGGGTCCAATGACAGGCAAGTCCTATCAGATTCTTCTCTGCCCAGACTGTTGGGACCTCTGCCAGAAACTTCTGGAGCAATGTCTTGGAGACGGGGCTAGTTGATTGTTATTCCTCTTCCAGGGCCAGCTTCAGAAAATGGATGTGGCCGTTCTTCTCTAGTATTCCCTCTGGACCAAAACAGATTTGGTCTCTCATTTTGGTGAGGAGGTCCTTTCTCAGCAGGGTGTATTGACATCCAGGAATGACCATAAATGACTGGTTTATCCATCTACCATTCCTCAGAAGGGCATCCCTGAGGTGAGCTAGCAGGCTCAATTTAAAGTCCTTTAGAGAAATTCCAGAGAGGGATATGGGATCTTTATCCTGATTGGTTGGCTCTATCTCTAGGAATATGAATGTCTCTGGTATTGGATAGGGCTCTGGAGACTTTCAGGAACAGTTGTTGATTAATATTTATTTATTTATTTATTTATTTATTTATTTATTTGGTTTTTCAAGACAGAGTTTCTCTATATAGCCCTGGCTGAAACTGGTTTTATCTGTTCTGGAAACAGAAATATAGGCTTAGTCTCCTGAACTGGCATCTCACAGCCTGTCATGGAGTCATTCTGACTCACCCTCTCAAACTAAAAAGTATGTTTTGATTCAATGCAGAAAGTGAGAGTTAGAATTAAAGTTAATAAAAGTAACTTAATCACCTGATGTAGTGGTTATCTCAAAGATTTGCTACAGAATAAGTTCACCCTTTTTAGTTGTTTCTTAATTTTTGTTGGCTGGTTCAACTCCGTTGTTTTGGCCCAAATTCCTCTCCAAAGCCTACTGATTCCATCTGTAAATCTCAGCTTCTTACTGAATTGCTCTACTTGGCCTTAAAGTGACTCTAGCAATCTGTTCTAATCTTGTGCCTCCTTCTCCTTCTCTGGCTTATTCTGTCTTCACCTGTGTCTAACTATTTCCTCTGCAACTTGTCTCTGTACAACTGTCCCTATAAAAACTGCCTCTGAACTCCACAGAGTGAACTGTCATGAACTCTACTCCACTGCATTGCCTCTCAACTCACTGATTCAACTGAACTGACTGTCTAGAAATCAGAAATGCCTCTGAGTGCTAAGATTAAAGGCCTGCAATGTCTTGTCTGGACCTAAGCTTTTCTTTACCTGAAACTTGCTGGCCTATACCAGACTGGCCTTGAATTCATATATCTGCTTAACTCTGTCCCCTGGGATTAAAAGCATGTGTTCATTCCAGCTGGGTTTTACAGATCTAGAAAGTCTTTGGGTTTGATCCATTCCCAGAGCAACCATGTACTGGACTAAAATTACTCTACATGACATTTCATGTTATGGAGTGAATATTCCTCAAATCTGAATCCCCCAAATACTTAGTCCATAAACTATCCTCAGGTCCTGGGTACAAACTAATAGGAAAGTGAGCTGATCAAAATTAGAACTCATCAAAATGATAAGAGAGAGAACCTGATCTGTAAACATAAAATGAAAATACTACTATTATAGTTTGAAAAACTGATGAAATTTGTAGGCCTGAAACTAGGTAGAATTTGCATATTTTAGTTACACCATATTCTTTGAATTCTTCACAGGAAACCTGTGTGAACTCAGTTTCTTTGAAATGAGTGTTTTAACTATAATCCCTTAAGTCTCTAAAAGGTCTCCTAGTACCCAGGAAAAAGCTATTGAATTGTTTGATATACTAAGAGAATTTAGTATTGGATAGTTTGTTTTTATAATATTAAAGAAACTAATACTACTTAAGTTTATATTTAAGTGGAAGCTTAAATTGGATGTATAATAAAATAATGAATATGCATTTCCTCATGAGTATCATCTTTTAACTGTCCTCATAAAAGTGGTGTAGCAGTTAAAACTGAAGAGATAATAATATGGCAGTGTGATATCCTGAATATAGACATATCCCTCAGCCTAATAACTAAGTTGGAGAACTGAGAGTGATCTGAGAATATATAATATTCTAAAACTTTTAAAGTGATGCAGTGATATAAAAATATAAAATTTATAAAAGGTCCCTGTATTCATTTATTTATTTTAAGTCATCAAAATAATTTATAATAGTTAAATGACTCTTTTTTTTTTTCAGGTGATACGGGGGTGGTGGCACACACCTTTATTTTATT